>NW_027555847.1:178214692-178414692 GCF_003287225.1 Phascolarctos cinereus
ATAAGAAGATGTGAGAGAGTTAAGAGACTTGCCTTGAATTTCAGCTGTTCCTTTTACCAAGTCAGTTTGTTTTGCATAACTCAATGTTCTCTTTCTTATAAAAACTATATTCTTTTTTTTTTTAAGCAATTGGGGTTAAGTGACTTGCCCAGGGTCACACAGTTAGTAAGTGTCAAGTGTTTGGTTTGAGGCTGGATTTGAACTCAGGTCCTCCTGACTTCAGGGCTGGTACTCTATCCACTGCATAAAAATTATATTCTACCACATTTTGGGTTGAACTACATCTAAAAAAGTTTAAAGAAATGAAACACAACATTCATTGATTTCCATTCAAAGGATGGTAGCATCTCCACTTTAGTTGCTACGGAGGACTTTGATTTGAAGTAAGCTTCCAAATCAGCTAAACATCACAGTGCTGATTTGGGACTTAATTAAAGAGTTTTATTGTTGAAAATGACTGTGTTGTCTGTGCTGAGCTATGGGGATACAAGGTTAAATATGAAACAGTCCTTTACCTCAAGGAGTTTAAATTCTATTGAGTGTGCATAGGCATATGTGAAATACATACAAAATAAATACAAGGTAATTAGATGTAAGTCAAGGGTAAGTTGTAGGGGATCAAGAAAGGCCAAATTAACACGTTACTTAAACTACATCTTGAAAGAAACCATGGTTCTTTTTTTTTTTTTGGTGAGGCAACTGGGGTAAAGTGACTTGCCCAGAATCACACAGCTAGTGAGTGTTATGTGTCTGAGGCCAGATCTGAACTCAGGTCCTCCTGACTTCAGGCCCTATGCTCTATCCACTGCACCAACTAGCTGCCCCCCAAACCATAGTTCTAAAAAGATGGAGACGAGAAAGGAGCACATTCCAAACAGGGAGATGGGAGATAGAGTTATTATATGTGAGAAACAAGAGGGCTTGTTTAGTTGGGAAGTAACAAATAATAAAAATTAGAAGATAGGTAGAAGTCAGGTTAGGTTTAGGCTTTAAGCACCAAAGAGAAGAGTTTGTATTTGACCCTGGAGTATGTAATAAGGAGACAATGCAGTTTAAGAGGTAGGAGAGTGATATGGCCAGGTCTACACTTTAGGGAAATCATTTTAGCATCTGTATAGTAAATGGGCATGGGGCTAGGGAGTCCCATGAAAGCAACGATCCATCTTTTTAATACTAAAATTTTATTTGTGCTGCTATATGGCACTGAAACATTGAACACCATTTACCTCTGGAGAACTAAAGCTGAGTATCACACATAGAGCAATAGAGAGGTGCATGGTGGTTGTGAGTAGGATACAACATATAATCCATAAGGAAATCAAAAGAAAAACAATGCCATCTGATAATGTGATGAAAACAAGGGCTGACAAGTAGATAGAGTGTACCACTGGTATCCTTGTGATATTAGGAGAAGGTCAGTAAGGTTCTCTGTGCACAGTGGATGGTCCTCAGATTATGAAATTTGGGGAGAACATGAGCAAGACATAGGATGGAAAAGCATGGATGCTTTGTTACCTGCATCACTGGATGGAACTCTTGAATCAGTAAAATCACAGATATATTTTAACTATTGAGTATTTGAGTAGAAAATAGAATAGAGAGGAGTACTTTTTTAAAATCACATTACAGATGAGGAAATGGAAACACAGGGAGCTTAAGTGACTTGTTCAGAGTCAAAAATTAATTAGTATCTGAGACTCGATCTGACCTTCTTGGCTCTAGCCAATATGACACCTGGATTCCTAGCCAGATAATCTGAGGATGAGATTTGAGATTTGACAGATTTGACAATTAAGAAAGTTTTGGTAACTTTGCAGAGAGCAATTACCGATGAGTGATGAAGTCAGGAATCATATTACTAAGGCCTGAGAAGTGAATGAGAAATGGAGGCAACGTTTGTAGACATTTTATTTTAACAGTTTGTATGTGAAAGAGAGAAGAGCTTTTAAGATGATAGTTTAAAGGGGTGGTAAGGTATAGTGAGATTTTTTTTAAAAATAGGATAGACCTGGGAATGTTTTTAGATAGCAGAGTAGAGACCATTAGCTAGGGAAAGATTTAAGATGTAGAGGGGGATAATTAGGGGGTCAATTCCCTGGAGAAGACAATAAGAATAGGGTCAAGGCTATGTGTAGAGGGATTAGCCTTTGTGAGGAGATGATGGACCACCTCCCTGGAGACGAAAGTAAAGAGAAAATGAGGGATGATATCAAGAGGTTTTGGAATGCACAGGAAAAGGCCTTTTTTTGAGGGGGGGCAGGCAAAGGGGAACACAGTGAGGCCGTTAATTCCTTACCTGTAGTAATTTCCAAGAATATCAGGGGAAAAAATCTGTGTATAATCTTTTCCCATTCCACCTCTCCCCATCCCACATCAGCTCTCCAGCATATTTATTCCTGGGCACAGCTAGGGAAAGAAAATATCATAGGGTTAGAGCTGGAAGGTAGTTTAGAAGCCATTTAATCCCAAACCCTTACTTTATAGAAACATAAAGCCTAGAGAAAACTAAAGGCCATAAAGGCAAAATGACTTGTCCTAAGCCATACAGTCATTATGTGGAAGAAATGGTGTCCAAACTCAGTTTGGACACTTTGAGGCTCTTCTGAGATGCCCAGTTAGAGATGTCCAGCAGGCAAATCATATTATCAAAATAGTGTCAGGAGGGAAATTAGTGCCGTTAATATAGATTTGCGAATTGTTGGCATAGAGATGACATTGGAGCCCAAGAGAGTTGATGAGAACACCAAAGGAGAGAGTGTACAAAAGGTACCGAACAGAGGAGTGGTGGGGGTATCCACGCATAGTAATTGGAGGACATAGTCTAGCAAAGGGGCACTAGGTGGTGCAGTGGATAGAGTGCTGGGCCTGCCATCAGGAAGTTTCACCTTCCTTAGTTCAAATCTGGCCTCAAACAATGACTGGCTGTGTGACCCTGGGAAAGTCACTTGACCCTTTTTGCCTTAGTTTCCTCATCTGTAAAATGACAAACCACTCCAGTATCCGTGCCAAGAAAACCCCAAATGCGGTCACAAAGAGTCAGATGTGACTGAAATGACTGAATAGTAAAATCAAGCAAAAAAGATTGAGGAAAGGTCACATGGGTTAACCAAGAGACTGTGGTGTCACACAGAAGTTAAGAGAGGATAGAGTGTCTAAGACAAAGGGAGAAAAGCCACTGAAAGCTAAAGGATGGTGAGTAAGACAATCGTTTTTGCAAATAACAGGTGAGATATCACTGGTAATCTTGAAGAGATCAATTTCAGTTGAGTGATATGGTTGGAAGCCAGATTGCAAGACTTTGAGAGGAGACTAGAAGGTGAGAAAATTGAGGCAACAGGTGCAGAAAAATCTCTCTCTCTGTCTCTCTCAAAATTTACCTATGAAAGGAAGAAATGATAGGATGATAGGAAGCATATAGGACAATAGATTGAAGTAATGTCAGGTTCAAGGCAATTTTTTTTGAGAATTGGGGAGATTTGGACCTGTTTGTAGGTGACAAGGAAGGAAACAATGGATAAGGGGAGATTGAAGAAGAGAAAGAGGGAATGATTAAGGTAGTAAGCATCTGGAAAAATTGGGAAGAGATGGGATTGAGAAAATAAATGGATGCATTAACTTTGGCAAACAGAAGGCCCACCTCATCATCAGAGACTAGAAGAAAACATATGTAAAGAAAAAAAATTAATTGCTCTTAAGACTGTTTTAATTCTCATTATCTGTGATAGGATGTCTTTTTAGAGATCTAAAGTAATTTTACTTCATGAGAACATACTAGGATATGGAAAAGACAGGGATGTGACTGAGTAGAGATAAGGGCAGTTAATTGAAAACAGTTTGGTACAACTAAGTTTAGTTACTTTTGATAATATAACATATCTCATGTTGGTGCTCTAACCAATCAGCAGTAGAGACAAACATAGTTTTATATTCATTAAACGTACATATATAAGTATTAAATATATTATATAAATACACATTCATTAACATATCATATTAAATAGTAATTTAATAACAAACTATATCATATATTAAATTATAATTAAATGATATACAAATAAAAATATATATTAAATATGTAATTTACAGCACATATAATATTCATACATATCAACACGCATATGTACTGACAAATCTAGATGTACACACATGTGTAGATATAAACACACACATATGTATATATGTATGCGTGCATATACGAACACATACATGATGGCAGGAAATTATTTTAGCCCTTTTTTCGGTGACTGACAAATTCTTTAGAATGGCCAGAATTGGTGTATATGTCTTCCTCTCCCCTTTGTTGGAGAGTTCAAGAAATGAGCTCATTCATCCATTTCATTCAACAAGCGTTTATAAAGTGCTTACTATATGCAAGGTACTGTGTTATGTCCTAGGAATACAGAGACAAAGACAAAACAGTCCCTGGCCTATAGGAGCTTACCTTCCACAATTCCATAGCATTTTGAGATCCTAGGTAAAGGACAGAATGTGAGCAAAAGTCTACATTAATTAGTCCTTGTGACCCCTTCTCCTGGCCCACAAACAATGGAAAATAACACACAGAAGACAAAATAGAACAGGTAGACGGCATTACTTTTTAGCTTTGTCTTTGTCTTCGTCTCTTAGTAAAATAGGAAATAGATCCAGGGAGAGTGAGAAAGCTGAGTACCTGTGTGACTTGATGAGTCTGGCCTCCTATCAGGGGGATGCCGTGATTAATGGTAGTGCCACATTCAGCCGATAGCTGGTAATCACGATTAGAGGAAAGCTGAGAGCTAACACAGAGAAGTGATGAGCAGGAGGAAAAATGAATCAAAATGAAGTGAACATGACTCAATGAGTAGTGAAAATCAATGAGGCAAAAATGCTGTTCCTAAAATGAATGAGGAGAAAATGGACCAACCACTAAACTTTCCTGGATTCGTGCTCATGCTGACCTTTATTTGTTCCCATCTTAGACTCCACCCTTCCGCCACCCAAAACATAGCCCTAGAACCCTCTCTCACTTCTTTGGGGTCCCCCAGAGCTCCACGGTGAATCCTATTCCCTAAACCTCACATACATTGTACCCATCTATTTAACCCCTAAAATATTTACATCCAATTAGTTTTATAAACTTTTCAAAAGGCACCCCTTTCTGGGCGACTTATCAGAGAGCCCTCAAGTACAAACGTGACTGCTGGGAAAGTGTCTACCTACCTCTAACCACCCCTCCCCCTCCCTTATTGACAGTCAATAGGACACCAGAGACACTTAGAAACCTCATCGTTTTTCCTTAAGATTCTTTAACTCCAGTCTCCTTTGAACTCCCCATCAACAATGCTTTTATATGCCACAACTAATGAACACAAATTCAATAAGCATTTATTAAATATCTACTATGTGCCAGAAAGGCAGCTTGACATAGTAGAGATTTGACCTCTGAGCCAGGGCTCAAGTCATATGTATACCACAAGCTGGTTGTATAGTCCCGGGTAAAACATTTAATTTCTCAGTGCTCCAGGTTATTCTACAAGACTGTACATTGCAGAGAAGGTACTGAGTGGCATTGGAAGAGGTAATTTACCCAGCTGGGAATTCCTTTACCCAATGAAATCCCAATTTAAGTTCCTATCCCAGTCCTAGGCCCTACTATGTGCCATGCATTAGGACACTAGGAATGAAAACAGTCCCTGTCTTCATATCCTTATTTCCCAAATTCCACTCCCCACTAATTTCTGCCCAGTCTGGATCACCATTACCTGCTTACATTCTTCCTGCTTTCAGGACTATTATTAAATTATGAAGCTGTTGGTGTTTAATAATGGCCCTGCATACTTGACAACATATAGTCTATATTTTCTTTTGAGAAAAGTATCCCCAAATTCATCAGACTTTTTCCCCTGCCTCCATTTTACTTTCTGTGCAGCTGAATTCTTCTGGTTGTATGCATTTCTCTTAAGTTACCCAAGATACAGTCACCTCAGAAAGCTATGGGAAGTCCGCAGCTGTTTCTGGGACTTGATTTGTAAATGGGCCTTTGTGCCCTATGGTAGACAGAAGAAGAGGAATAGGGATTGGTGTTGTCAGGTACCTAGGTACCTGAGCTCGGACACTACCAAGAAGCTATCAAAGGACTCAATATTATAATACCCTGGGAGGCTGGGGTACCATATTAGATAGTATGACTGTATCCTGAGCTAAGAGAAAGTTGATGGATCTATGCCATGCATCAGGGCTTGACAACAAGGAATTACTAACATGCTGACACAGTGCTACTGTGTGGTAAGGATGCAATTAGTAATTCTGGGACCTCAGGGAAAGCATCACAAAAGTGTCTCAGGACAAGTAACCATAAAATGTGCCCTCAAATCAACCTTACAAAATAGATTCATTTGGTTAGGGATAGGAAAGAGACCTGGGACCTTGGGATCTAAGGCTGATGGGAGGAAAAACCTAGGGACACAACTCTGAGGTGTACACAGAGACAACAGGACAGAGCCCTTAATGGGTGGTGACCCTTAGTGTACCGCATAGGAGGAGGGATCAGGGCGGTGCTGGATCAAGAAGGTACTCATCGGAAGTGTAGATATGGGGGAGTGGGGAGAAAGTTTACCATCTGGTAGCTTCTTACTTGAACTACTTTCATTTATTTATTTATTTGTTTGTTTGTTTACCCATTCATTCATTCATTCATTTACTTATTATTTAGACAATTAGGGTTAAGTGACTTGCCTAGGGTCACACAGCTAGTAAGTGTCAAGTGTTTGGTCTGAGGCCAGATTGGTCAGGTTCTTCTGACTTCAGGGCTGGTGTTCTATCTACTGCACCACCTAGCTGCCCCATACTTTAACTATTCTTGCTAACTAGGTGCTAAGTTTAGTTTTCCACATGTTGAAGGAGCATGAGTGATTTCAATACCCTACAAATAAAGGGGAAAAGAGAAAAATACTTGTCCTATTCTAATTGCAGTTCTGTTTCGAAGGTTTACATAGACTCAAATTCCCATTCAAACAGGCAGGCTGGGTCCCCAGAGGGCAGCTGCAACATTAAATCCTGAGGGCTTAGAGATGGGGGTAGGTTTCCCTGATACTATAGGTCATGAGCCTCCACAGGTGCCATTCCCCAGTGCTTAGCACAGTGCCTGGCATAGTAGGCACTTAATAAATGTTTATTGATTGGTTGATTACAGTGGATATCAATTAGCCAGTCAGACTTAATTAGATTTTGGAAATAGGTTTTTACTGAGATTGTATAGTAAGAACAGTTGGAACAAAACATCCTCTCAAAGTTTGGGGCACACTGTCCCATCATCTCATCATCATCATCGTCATCAGCAGCAGCAGCAGCAGCAGCATTGTATCTAGCATTTTACTTAGTATCTGCTATGTGACAGGCACTGTGCTATCATTTGATTCTCACAACAGCCCTGGGTGGTAGGTGCTATTATTACTCCCAACATATAGATGAGGAAACTGAGAATCCAGCAGAAATTGGGCTCCAGCTTAGAGAGCCCATGTGGCAATGAGGTCCTTGGATTCAAATCTCCCCCTCTCTCTACCCATGTGACCCTGAGCAAATCAAATCATTTAACTTCTCTGCATCTCAGTTTCGCTGGAGGTTTGGACTAGATAGCTTCTAATGTCCTTTCTAGCTCAAAATCTATGATTGCATAATTAGTGTTCCTATTTTCTCCATTTTACATATGAGTTCACTGAGGCTCAGACAGTTTAATGACCTGTGGTCACATGGACACTAAAGATAATAGCAAGAATTTGAACTGAAGTCTCTTGGCTCTGGGTCAAACAACATTTCCACTACACAAAGAGACTGTTGTTCATCATTTCCGTTGTGTCTGACTCTTCATGACCGCATCTGGGGTTTTCTCGGCAAAGATACTGGAGTGGTTTGCAATTTCCTTCTTCAGCTCATTTACAGGTGAGGAAAGTAAGGCAGACAGAGTTAAGTGACTTGCCCAAGGTCACACAGCTTGTAAATATCTGAGGCCAGATGTGAACTTAGGAAGATGAGTCTTCCTGACACCAGGGCTGGAGCTCTATCCATTGTGCCACATAGTTGCTCTACACAAAGGAATACTGGACAATATATCAAGAACAGCTGATAAGCCTGGGAACTCTTGAATTTACAGAGACAGGAATTCATTTAAAGAAGAGAGAGGGACCTCATGCATCTTCAGATACCAGAAACAGTTGAAGAAGCTACTGGGTGAGAATATAGACTAAAGGAGATCTTATCTGGAAGCTTTTGCCCCATAATAATCCAAGCCACCTTTAAGAGAAAGCGATATTAGCAATAAGAATTGAGTGGCTCTAACTGCTATCTCTCTGGGAAGTCAATCACAGAATTCATGAACTCTGAGTTTACCTGGGGGCCTCATATGGTCCATGGTCAGATCCTGTATTGCTTGGGAGCCAGAACAGAGTACATCTAAGAAGGCATTCAGGCATTGATGATGGGTCCTACAGATTCAGCCTCACGGCCATGCCTCTGATTCTTCATAGATTAGTTCAATCCTCCATCTCTGGAGGACATTGCCAAGTGATGAGCATCTTCCTAACAGATTTGTGAAAAAAGATATGCAGGCCTGTTTTTTTTTAAGAGGGAAAGAAAAATACTGATGGTGTTGAACTCTGAATTGGGGTTCAAGTGAACTCCAGAGGAAATAAAAATAATATGAGACAGAGCCAGAAAATCTAGGTTCACATTCTTCTGCCACTGACTATAAAATGCTTGACTTTTGTCCTGCTACAGCACTTTGATGACTCAGGCAGAGAGAGTGAGGTTGCCTATTTTGTACAACTCTGCTTCACTTAAATCCAATTCATATGCCAGCCATCATCTGTGATGTCATTGGTCCTTTTTGAAAACAAAGGATGAATAACAACACTTTTAAATTATTAAATTAAACTATTAGTCCCTTGAGGTTAGGGATGTTTTGTTTTTGTCTTTGTCTCTCTAGTATCTAACTATGAACATAGTAGTTAGTCCATAAATGTTTATTAACACCTACTATGTGCCAGGCACCATGGTAAGAGTTGAGGATACAAAGAAAAGCAAAAGATAGTCCCTACTCTCAAGGAGCTCACTGTAGATACAAAAAAAGTACAAACATGCTATATACAGGATAAATTAGAAATAATCAACAGAGGAAAAGCACTCGAATTAAGAGGAATTAGGAAAAGTTTCTTGTAGAAGTAGAAATGTGAAGGTAGCCAGGGTGGTCATCAGGCCGGTAGGAGGGGGGAGAACATTCTAGGCATGGGGGAAATGAAATGAACAGAGGTCAGAATTTGAACCTATCCCTCCCACCCCTCCTTTACAATAGGATAAAGAGGATTACACTTGACCGAAGACTTGAAAGCAGCTTGGCTCATGGACCCTATGATTAAATTAATTATCAGTGATTAATTATCCTTTCTATTTGGCCGTTGTCATCATGGAATGGTGGTGGTGGTGGCTGTTTTTCTGTAAAAGTGTTGCTTTTGATACAGGTGTTGAGAATTAAATATTATATTGACATCACAAATCCAAACAACACACTTTCTGCTGCCATGAAGACTAGGGAGAGAAAGTGAGTAGAGATGATATTTCTAGATTGGTCTGTCAAGTTCAGTGAAATGTGTAAAAGTAAACAATACTACAAAGAAATGAAAGTAAAATTACGTATCTAAGATTCCCCCTTTCCTTTTAATCTATGCCACTATTAGCAGCAGATAAGGGAAAAAAACCCATGCTAATTTTAAAACACTGTATATGATTTTTATCTTGATAGGGCCCCTCTAATGGAATGTACATAGCATAAATAAGTAATGTAATCAAGTTTATCTTGGCAAGAAAAAGTTAATAATCTCTCATCCCACCAGAGAGGTAGAAATAAATGGTGCTCTTATTGCATTTATTACGAATCACAAAAATCATCCTCCCTCAACTGGTATTTATCATTTTAATGTTTTAGATTTCTTCATGACTTCTCTTACTTTCTAAGCTACCTCTAGGGAGAAGCAGACAATGTGTACACTGTGTGTACGATGTGTACAAGGACAAGTGGTAATGACATAGTGGGCAGATTCACATCTGCTGGACAGGTTTAAAAGGAACCAGATATTATGTATTCTTGGAGACAGTCACTGAAGGAGCATGAAACAAAGGCTATGGGAGTGACTGGGCTCATCACAGAATGACACAGGAAAGTCATATAACTCTCAGGGCTATTAGGGGCTGCTATCATGGATGCTTAGTAAAACTGACCCACACATAGAATCTTGAAAGAAAATGCTTCATATGGGAATTTGAATATATATCTACATATATCTCTTCTTTCCTTCTTTCCTTCCTTCCTTCCTTCCTTCCTTCCTTCCTTCCTTCCTTCCTTCCTTCCTTCCTTCTTTCCTTCCTTCCTCCCTTCCTCCCTCCCTCCCTCCCTCTCTCTCTCTCTCTCTTTCTTTCTTTCTTTCTTTCTTTCTTTCTTTCTTTCTTTCTTTCTTTCTTTCTTTCTTTCTTTCTTTCTTTCTTTCTTTCTTTCTTTCTTTCTTTCTTTCTTTCTTTCTTTCTTTCTTTCTTATATACCGGGCACTGTCCTAGGAGCTGAAAGCACAAAGACAAACATTAAACAGTACTTACCATCAAGGAGCTTACATTCTATTGAGGGAAAAAGTACATCCATATAAAAGTATTTAAATGCCTACTGTGTGTGCCAATAACTGTGTCAGTATATAAATATAAAAGTGAAGCAATTTCTTTCTTCAAGAAGCTTACATTCTATTAGAGGAATACAACACATAATAAAGATTGGTAGCCAGGGAAGGGAGCTTTCATCTACTCTGGTCAATCACAGGGATTGTGAGAAATGTCAAAGAGTAATAGTTGTTATGACATTTCCAGTGAGGGGTCCAGTAGCATCAGGGCAGATGGATAGGCCCTGGTGTCATGGAGCATATACATATATACATGTATGTGTGTATATATGCATGTTTTTGTATATACACATACATACATGCATAATGCACATATACTCATACACACATATATGAAATTACATGCATTATCTTCATTGAAAGTCACAATACTCATTGAGCCAAGCAACCTGTCCTGTGAGGCAGGTCCTGTAATTTTTTTTAACTGCAAGAATTATTAAGTCCTTGCCTCAGGAGCAGAAAAGTTAAACAATTTCTACAAGGTCCCACAGTGGCAAAGTGATAGAGACTGGAACCCACGTTCTCTGACTCTATCAATAGGAAGTTCTTAATGCAGCCTTGCTGGATGAAACTGAAATATAAAAGACGTGGTGGATGAGTCATCTTGATGAGCTCTGAAATGACTCCTGACAGAACTCCTTCAACACTGATAGGTTTAGGAGGAGGCAAAGTGCTTTCTGAAAGAGAGGCAAATGTTCTTTCTGGGGGGAAAATGGCATTTTTATTAATACCATAGGTTCCCATCATGCAAAATATTCACTTACTTCTGTCATGGAGATTTTCCTTAGAAAAAAGCAAGAAGAACTTGTAAATCATCTTTCTCACTTAACTTGTCCATTGTCCTTTCTCTGCAGGAAGCTCAGAGAAAAGAACACAGATTACAGAAGGAAATGGTTGGAGGAAATGCAGTAAGGAGAAATATGTGGTTATGAAGTGAGGCAGGAATCTGTGATATTAGATTGAGAAACAGGAGGCTGAACATAGATTTTACTTACTAATCACTAAGTGGTCGTAGTTTCAAGTGAGGGCGAGGAATACGACACATCCTGGAAGGATCAATATAAGGCACATTAAACAGGATGAAACAGATAACCTGTGTTAATTTGGGCAAATTCTTCTTCAGGCCTCAGTTTCCTTGTCTGTCAATGAAGGGATTGAAATAGATGATCTCTAATATCCCTTCCAGTTCTAAATGATCATTTCCAAAGCCTGATGAAATGCAGATAAGCTTTTCAAATTTATCTTCTAAGTTGGCTTCCTTCCTTCCTTCCTTCCTTCCTTCCTTCCTTCCTTCCTTCCTTCCTTCCTTCCTTCCTCCTTCCTCCCATCCTTCTTTTCTTCTTTCCTTCCTTCCTTTCATTTTTAGGATCTCCCTCTCAGGAATAGTCAGGAACAGTTCAAACTGAAAAAAAAAAAGGAAATTATGTAAAGGCATGATAATTTATGTAATAAATTAGTGTAATAATTTATTTTTCCTACTCTATCCATGGCACTTAAGTTCCCAAGAAGATTATTAGACAGCCAATTCTTGTTTTTATTCAGTCATGTACTATTCTTTGTGACTCCATTTGGAGTTTTCTTGGCAAAGATACTGGAGCATTTTGCCATTTTCTTCTCCAGCTCATTTTACAGATGAGGAAACTGGGGCGGAGTTAAGTGACTTGCCCAGGGTCACACAGCTAGTAAGTATCTGAGGCCAGATTTGAACTCAGGAAGATGAATTTTCCTGACTCAAGGCCCTGGGGCACTCTATCTACTGCACTACTAGTTCTCCTCATACCATCTTCCTACTTCTGTTTCTTCCATAGTAATTAAAGGTCCCTTGTTGTTATTGTTCATCCTACATTCTCAGAAAGGACCAATGACATCAGGAGAGTGATGTCTTGAGTTGCAAATGAATTGCATTGAAGTGAGGAAGAGCTTTGCAGAGTCATCAGGCTCCTGTAGAATCATCAAAGTCCATTGGCAAGACATAGATCAGGATGACTGGTGATGGCCCCAGATGCAGTGGGAGACCTTGGCCTTTTCAAGCTAAGGTCTTTCTTAGGTCTCACTTTGTCTGAGGCAATATCCATTCAGTGATTCAAGGCTAGGTGAGAATTGAGGCAAAAGATAGCCTAGTTTGCCTTCACAAAAAAAAAAAAAATCAGTCTGGGAGAGGAAGACCCTTAGAGTGTCTGGTCAGAACAGAGACAGTTGCTATTTATGCTCACTCTGAGCCATCAAAACCCAAACAATGAGCAAGTGAGGCTGGGGATAGAAAAGTCCCTTAGTCTACAATCTAGAGTAAGCACCCCTAGCTTTTTTTAAGAGGGTTACCAATTTTTTATTTCCCTCAATCACTAACAAGCATTTGTTAAGCAACTAGCATGCAAGGTTCTGGGCCAGGCACATGGGATAAAAATACAAAAATGAGATTCTTTGCCTTCAGTGAACAAGCTTTCTGAGGGAAAAGAAAGGTGAGAAACAACAGAACAGTTTAATACTGGGGCAGGGGTAGTAATTCATAGGGTTTGGTATAAGCAGCCTTTAGTATGGTAGTCACAGGCTTAACTGTCTTGGAGGTTCAGGGATCATTTTGGCAGTTTCTAGCTATAAGCTTCTGCCAATGCCCAGAGCTGAGGAGTGGTTGGGTAATGAAGGATGGTGCTGTCATCTGTAAGTCTAAAAGATAAATTTGTAACAGATGGTGCCCTGGGTGCCCTGGTTCTAGAAGAGATCCTCAGCATCGGGATCTCCTATGCTTGGTAACTGTCACCTCTAGCAACCCTCTTTGGTGTCTGGTACAATTCAGGTTGAGAGCTATCAGGGGTGGAGTCAAGATGGCAGAGAAAAGGCAGTGACTTCCCTGAGCTCTCCCCCAAACCCTTCTGAACACCTTTACATAATGCCATAAAAATAATTCCTGGAGCAGCAGAATCCACAAAAAAACAGAGTAAAATGATTTCCCAGCCAAAGACAACTTAGAAGGTTATCAAGAAAGGTCTGTCACACCTGGATGGAAGTGGAGCACAGTCCCACACAGGCCTTGCCAGCACAGCCCTGGCCCCAGCAAACCAGGATCAGGCCTTGGGAGCCACTGGATCAGCAGCTACTTCCATAGGTCTCAGCCCACAGGCAGTAAAGAGGTTAAACAAGTGATCAGAAGATGACAGCTGTCACTTTGCTAGCATTGAGGCAGGACTCTGTTGCTTTACCCATACTCGGATCTGGTCCCACTACTGGGTAGCAGTGCCAGGGTGAGGAGGAGCACTAGTATAGCAGAGCTTATGGCAGCAGTTAAGAGGGAAACTTCTTCACAGTTTCAGGGCAGAAAAGAGTGCTTGTGGTCACTCACAGGCTAGAGCACAGGCCAAGAGGAGTACACACCTCTTCTTAGATCATACCACCTTGGAAGCACTGAAAACTTACAAGTCCCTAGAAGTATCTATGGAAGTAGCTGCATAAAACCCCTGAAGCTTGGGACAGTGCACCCTCCACCCTGGAAGCAGATCCCTACTTTAACAAAGGGTTAAAAGTCAAAAAGTAGACTCAGGAAATGAGCAAACAATAGAAAAAAAATTCTGACCATAGAAAGTTACTATGGTGACAAGGAAGATCAAAACACAGACTCAAAAGAAGGTAACAAAGTCAAAGCTTCTACATCCAAAGCCTTCAAGAAAAATGTGGAATTGGTCTCAGGTTATGGAAGAGCTCCAAAAGGACTTTGAAAATCAAGTAAGGGAAGTAGAGGAAAAATTTAGAACAAATTGAGAACTATCCTTGGAATATGGACCCTCTACATTCTGGTTCTGCTTTTAACACAGCGGCTGAATGAACCTGTGCAATCCTGTAACCTCTCAGTGCCTCAGGCAAATTTCTAATAAGGCCATCAGTTGTTGAGGAGTTTATCACTGCATTGATAGAAGGAGTTTCTTTATTGGGAGCTCCCCACAGGGATGAAACTACAAGTCCAGATCAAAATGGAAAACAAAATAAAACAAGAGAAATTTTAAAAAAACAGTATTGTCGCAATAATATACTGGTTCTTATTCTCAGATCAAAAACATGAATCAAAGGCACAGAGGGTGCAGAATAACTGTTAGCATTTACATGGTGATTTGAGGTTTGCAAAGTGCTTTACAAATATTATCTCATTTTATCATTTCAACAAACCTTTGAGGTAGGATTTATTATGATGGCAGGTGAAATTTTATAGATGAGGAAACTGAGGCAGGTGGAGGTTAAGTGACTTGCCCAGTATTACATAGCTAATAAGTGACTGAGGCAAGATTTAAACTCAGAACATCCTGATTATCCACTATACCACCTCACTGCAAAAGGGTTTTGAAAGATCTTCTAGAACAGGGGTTCTTAAAATGGGGTCTGTGAACTTGCTTTTAAATAGACATACATACATACATACATATACATATATATATATATATATATATATATACATATACACACACACATACATATATATTCTGATAACTATAATAATTTGTTTCCTTTGTAAACCTGTATGTTTTATTTTATTCATTTAAAAACATTATTTTGAGAAGAGGGCAATAGATTTCTCTAGACCACCAAAGGAGCCCATGACACACAAAAAAATTTAAGAACTTCTGTTCTAGAAAGATCCTAAAAAAACCAACAACCCTAGAGTTAAACACTTCCTGGGTGACATATGGGTGCCCATTATCCTTTTCATTTACTCTACCTGTCTACTCTCTGCTCCATCACCACTCATGATCACAAAGAACAGAATTCAAGCTGAGCTCAACCAGGTGGGGTGAAAGCTGAGAAAGTCAAGAATCCATAAATAGGTCCCCACTGTGGCCTACATAGAATAGAACTTAAAGTGATCACTGAAGCTTTGGAAAAAGATGAGATCACTAACAAAGAGAATATACAGGGAGAAAAGAGGGCCAGGACAGAAACCTGGATGTTACCAACAAAGTAGAGGGCTGGAGCATTCTGGGATCACAGGATCATAGATCTGGAACTGAGAGGAACCTCAGAGGTCATCTAGTCTATTTTATTTATCAAATCAGTTTTTAAAAATTTTCAACTTTATCTCTTTTTTGTTTTCAGAATTTTTTTTATGTTCAGTTTTTTAAAAACAAAAATTCATCAATCTTTCTATCTTCTGTGAATGGAAGTATTTAAAGATTAAAAAAAAATCTCTGTAAGGACTATCTTGGCTGCATCCCCCAAATTTGAGTATATTATGTCATTATTGTCAGTGTCTCAGATGAAATTATCTATTGTTTCTATGGGGTTTTTTTTTACTTATTAATTCTTTAGTATTATTTTCTAAAAGTTTGAATGCTTTGTTCAAATGCCCTTTGTTGATTAACAATGCTATTGCATTGTGACCATTAAAGGACATTTTTAATATTTCTGCTTTATGAATGTTTTTGAGGCTTTTATGTGCTAACATATGGTCATGGTCAAGTTTTTGCCACACACACAGCCAAGAAATGTGCATATTTCTTTCTATTAACATTCAATAATTGCCAGAAAGCTCTCATATCTATTTTTTTTTCAAAGTTTTATAAAAATCCTTAATTTATTTGTTTTTCCTTTTCTTAGATTTGACTAGATGTAAAAGTTACTGTTGTAGGTCAAATTGAATTCAGGCTGGTCTGTTTACAATTCAGAATTTGAAAGAGGTGATACACTTGTAGATAATCTAGCATTTGACAAAAGGAAATTTACTTAACTATAGTGTGGAAAGGACATTCAGCAAGGATATAGCGTTGATTCAGTTGAACACAGTTTCCCTGTTTTGGCCATGCTAATACTGGCACATCAGTTAGAAGTGAGAGAGAACAACACTTGCTTCTTAGTGCGTGTTTTTGTTCTTAGACTACCAGGAAACTATATTAATGGCCCTTGTCGTATGAATCTCAAGGATAGTTTCAATCTCAATGAAGGAAAAACTAGCTGAGTCTACTTAGCATATATTGCTCCATACTATAGTACACATGGAAGTCCTTACTATGGTTTTGCTGTCTATTTCTTATTATTTTATAAATCCATTATCTTTTACTTTAATAATTAAGATCTTATGCTATTTAGTACATAAATATACATGGTATTGATACTATTTCATTACCTATGGTGCCTTTAAGAATAATGTTTTCTGCTTATTTGTTTTAGACATGTTTGTTTTTATTATTATCTTGCTTATAATTTCCACCCTTGTTATTTTGAATTCACTTTAAGTATAATAAATTCTACTTCATCCCCTCATTTTTTAATTCTGTATGAACATTTATGTTCCAAGTGTGTTTTTATAAACAATATATTTTTGGATTCTACCTTTTAATCCATTTTACTACCTTCTTCCATTTTATAGATGACATCATTCCCTTCACCGTTATAATTGTTAATTTTTCAATTCCCTTTATCTTCATCTCTTAGAAAGATATGGAATCTGATGAATATTAATTAGCTATAATTGGTCTGCTCATATTCCTTGATAGCGCCTTTTTTTTTTCCACCAAGCCCAGACACTGGCCTCTGGTTCTTATGTTTTCTTTCTTCTTTAACCACCTTTTATTTTCATCCCTTCCAAAGAGAAATTTGTTTTATTTGTGACTATTCACTCTTTGCTTCTGCTCTACCTATTATATCTCTTTCTCCCTGCCCCTACTTTTTTTTCTTGAGTTTAATGTATTTCTATGCCAAACTCTGTGTGTGTGTGTGTGTGTGTGTGTGTGTGTGTGTCTGTCCTAGCATTCAACTCTCCTTTGTCTGGTTCAGTTAAGAATAAGGTAAGATGTCTAATACTTTTATCCCCATCTTTAATATTTCTGTAGTCTTCTTATGTGCCTCATCTATGTACATTCTTATATACCCCTGTTATAACATGTTGATTTGCATAAAATAAGTGCTTAATAAATATTTTTCCCTCCCCTCCCCTCCTCTCCCCTCCTTTGTCCTCTCCTCTCCTTCCTTCCCTTCCCTTCCCCAAAGTCAAACAGGTAATGTACATCAAAGATGGCATTTGAACCTGAGTTTGCAACTCCAGAGGTAGTGGAGCTATGTCACTAAAAGAGAAAGAAAACCAGGAGAGCGCAGTGTTATAGAAGGCAAAGAGATTGTAAACTTACAGAATCTGAGTTGGAAGAGTCATCAAAGGGCCTTCTAGCCCAAGGGTCCTTGACCTTTTTTGAGTCATAGATCCCATTCACAATCAGGTGAATAATGTTTTAAATGCATAAAAATTCATAGGATTATAAAAAAAAACAATTATATTGCTATGCAGTTATATGTGTGGGTATTTAAATTCACAGAATCCAGGTTAACTCCTGCTCCCCAGAATCCCTGATCTAGTCCAATCTATACCTGAATAGTAATTCCTTCTATACAATTGCCAGCAAATGCTTATTCAGATATTGTTTGAGAGGAAAACTCACTACCTCCTAAAAGTTCATTCAAGCTTGGGGTAACTCTAAATTTTATGCATTGCTGCTGATTAAACCCTTTAAGGGGGAATCAAGACATTATTGATAAGCTGGAGTATATCCAAAGAAGGGTGAACAGGATAATGACTATGAACAAAATCCATCACATTATTACGAGTGTTAGTTGGAGTTTGTCTGGGAGAAGAGAAGGGGGAGGGGAGGAATATAATGATATTCTTCTGATTACTTTAGTAGAATTGTCATATGGAAGAGAGATTAAATTTGTTTTTCTTGCATCTGGAGGGTAGGAATTGGAGCAATGGATCGAAGTTACAGAGAGGAAGATTTTGGCTCAATATAAGAAAAAAAAATTGTTGAGAATGATGTTGAAAAGTAGAATAAGTTGCCTTATCAGACAGTGAGTTCCCCATCATAGGAAGTTTTTCAGCAGAGGTTGAGTGACCATTTGTTGGAAATGTTGAAATTGATATTCATGATTTGAGCAGAGATTGTACTCTAAGGTCCCTTCCAACACTAAAGATATTGTTAATTCTAATTTTTGTTGTTCTGTTGTTTCAGCCATGTCTGACTTTTTGGGACCCCATTTGGGGTCTTCTTGGCAAAGATATTAGAGTGGTTTATCATTTCCTTCTCCAGCTCATTTTACAAATGAGGAAACTGAGGCAAACAGGGTTAAGTGACTTGCCCAGGGTCACACAGCTAGTAAGTGTCTGAGGCCAGATTTGAACTCAGGAAGATGAGCCCTCCTGACTCCAGGCCCTTCACTCTACCTGCTGTTTCACCTAGTTGGGTATTCTGTTAGTATGTCTAACAACACAACCTCATACTCATAGTGATGCCCTTTCTTAAAGCTCTTTATCCTCTACTCTCCAAGTTCTCCATTCTTTCAGCTAATACTTACATGATGTAGTCTCCATTGCTCTCACTATCTTCATCATTCTTTTAAGAACCCTTTAAACTGCATCAAGAGAGGCTGGTCAAGCAACAAATGTCGCAAAGAATTCAATGAAGAAACAGACTGAGAATAGCCCATTATATTCAGAAAATAGGAGGTCACCTTTAGGGAGTAGTTTGAGTACAGTGATGGAGACAGAAGCCAAACTACATGGGGTTGAAGGATGAGTTGATAATGAAGAAGTAGACCTAGAAATTGTAGACTCCTTGATCAATGTTTGACAGAGAGAGGGAGAAGAAAGAAAATAACTTGAGGGGATAGCAAGGTGAATGGAAAGATCTTTTTCTGTTAGAGAAGAGCTATGAACATTTGTAGGCAGAGAAAAAGAAACCACTGGAGAGGAAAAGATCAAAAGTACAAGAAAGAGAAGCAGTAATGGACAGAATTAGGACTAGAAAGATGGGACAGGGTGGGATCATATGCATAAGGGAAAGGGTTAAATTTGGGAAGGAGTAGAGCCCTGCTTCCACTGAAACATCAGGGAAATAAAAGAATGTAGGCATGACAACAGAAAAGTTTGGAGGTTTACAGAAATGGAATTATGGAAGTTCACAGCAGATAGCCTAGATCTCGGTAAAATAGATAATAAAGTTTGTGATTACTTGACAGTGTGGAAAGTGGGTAGAAAGAAGAAAAGGTTTGGAATAGCCACAGTGGGGAATATAGAATAAAGAATCAATAGAAATTGAAGAAAAAGGCCATGGAGTAGCAGTAAAGGCCTGGCCATCATTGGGCAGCGTGGATTTAACAGAAATGTTTCCTTAGATATGCTCAGAAACCAGAAAGTAGGGACAGAGAAATCATCTGGTGAGAATTAGCAAAGAGAAAAAGGTCAGAGGTTCAAAAGAACTCTAGGGCTTCTAGTCTACTTTGTCAAGGGAAATGATGTGAGATAAAAGGCTATAGTGAAGGGTTATATTTCAGGTAGACAAGACTGAACTTCCAATTCCTTGTATAGTAAGCATGTAAGGGAGGGAGATAGTAAGCATTTATATAGCACCTACTCCATGCCTGGCACTGTGCTAAGTGCTTTTATAAATATTATCTCATCTGACCCTCACAGCAACTGTCTACTCACAACACAAGGTAGGTGCTATTATTATCCCCATTTTACATGTGGGGAAACTGAGGAAAAGAGGGGGTAAGTGACTTTCCTCAGGTCACAAAGCTGGTGAATGTCTGAGGCCAGATTTAAAATCAAATCTTTCTCACTCCAGGCCCAGTACTCTATCTGCTGCACTAATAGGTGCCTAATTTAATGAATACTTATTAATTTACTTGAAAAGGAATAATGAGTTATTGGTAATTCTTTTTTCAAAAGAGCCAAATCAAATCTTCGTATGATGATGGGCCTATGAGTTCTTCGTGCTCTATGCCTTTTTGTGGTACAGTGCATAAATCAGAGGACCCAGGTTCAAATGCTGCCTCTGTCATTTTCTACTTATGTGATCTTAGGCAAGTCACTTGACCCTTCCAGGCTTCGCAGTGGTAGGACTCAATGATCCCTGGAGGTCCCTTGCAGCTAGCTATAAACCAGTGCCCATGCCTGGGAACTTTCTGAGGGCTATGGATGACTGCTGATATAGAAGGGCTAAAGAAAAGTTAAAGAATTTGCTAGAGGAGACCCCAACTCTGAATCCCAGTAGTGCCTAGAATTGATGTCTTCCTTCCACAGCCTTCAGCCTTTCAAGATCCAGCTGAGGTCCGAGTATGGTTGTGAGGTAGCTCTGGATTCCTCCTTGTAGTAACCCTTCTTGCTCACAATGAGCAAATATATGGTTCCCTAAAGCTTGGGCTTTTGGGATGTGTGTGTGTGTGTGTATGTATGTATCCAACTCAAGACGGCCAAAAGCTGGGTGCTAATCTTAGTGTTTTCCATTTAGAGCTGGAAGGGATTTTAGCAGTACTCATCCACCGTCTCCATTTTACAGATGAGGAAACTGAGCCCCAGAGAAGTTAAGCAATTTCTGCAAGTGACCCAGGTAGTAAGAAGCAGAGCTGGGAGTCAAACTGAGGTCATCTTACTCTGGAGACAGCACTATTCTGTACCTTAAGCTTGCCACTCAATCCACAGGCAGTGAGCGGGCTTACGGCTCAGTAAGGAAGGCAAGTTAATCTATAGAGGATGCTTTACAGCCAGAAGAAAGTAAAGGAAAGGCTACCGCTACTTCTTAGGTGTTAAGGTAGCCCAAGTTAACTTATAGCAACTCTCTTAGCCAAAGTCAACTTTCTTAAATAAACATTCCATCCGCTCAAAAGGTTTAAGTTTATAGCTTGGCCCTCAACTAAAATGTCAGAAAAGGTCTCCTTAGCTTATTGTGAAATAAGCACATGCCTATGAGAGGAGACCTGTCCTTTCATATTACCTCCCCAGCCTCCAACCACTGCAATGCAAAAGTTACTTTGAGAAGAATTTACAACTATAACCTGCTGTTTTTTAATCTATAGTCTTTCTAAGTCTTTTAAATTCAAGCTTTTAAAATACATTTGGAAACAGCAGTGAGTCAAGATGAGTCAGGAGGCTATAATGAATAGTCATTGTTATCCCCATTTTACAGATGGGGAAACTGCATCTCAGAGATTTGACTATGATCATATATGCTACAAGTGTAAGAAGCAAGATTGGAGTTTTATTTTTTGTGACTTCAGGTCTAGTGTTTTATCAACTAATGCCCTGTTACTCTGAATAGCTGGGGCAACTCAACTTTTTTTTTTTGTCTCAGTTTGCTTTTCTGTAGTCTTTGGGAGTGGGACAGGGTGAACTTCATAGTCATTTCCAATTCCTCTGTTCAGTGATTTTCTGTAAGGAAAGGCAATATGAAGAAGTGAAGCTATAGATGGCTTTGGAATCAGGAAAACCTAGTCCATACTAGCTGTATGACCCTGGATACATCAATTGACCTCTCCTTCCTCCATGTAATTCTTTAAGTAAGTGACAGCTAAGTTGCCAATATGCATTTTTCTAGAAAGTATCTCACTGGGAGTTTCCCTACAATGATGAAATCATAGGTCTCATGGTTATCCACACTCCAAAATAAAAACAAACAGACAAATGCTACCACTATGTCTTGGATGGCTGATGCTTTCATAACTAAGCCATGTGTTTGGTTATTTAGTTATTGGTTAGTTATTGGAGCCATAACCAAGGTAGAGAATGTGGGATTTTGACCCAGGTGGCAGCAATCACTAGCATGGAGGTAGCAGGCAGGGTCAACCCAAACCAAGAAGGAGAAACTTATCCATACTCTGGGCTCCATCCCTCTACCATAAACTGCAGAAGATGGGCCTAAATATTTCCTTTTTCTTCAGTTCATCCAGGCTCCAACTCTCTGGGTACTTTCTCCTATTATTAGGCAGAAAGAAACAATATGGGAATGGGAATAACCAGGGGGGCCTGATCTTTAAAAGCTACCTCTGGACAGGACCCTAGTTACCCTAATCCTCATCTTTGGCAGGTCACTTAAATTCTGAGTGCCCCAGAGAAAGTCCTGTAAAAGATTGTAAATTGCAGAATCTTTGCTAATTTGGTTTGGTGTCAGAAATTCCTTTTGTAGAATTAATTGCTCATGTAGTGAAATTGTAGTGGGTCTAGACCAGGAATGTGCTGGAGCCAGCTCTGGCCTGATTTTTAAATTTTCAGTGTGATCATTCACCCCTCAGAAACTGGCTATAAATCAGGGCTTGATTTATTCTTTTGTCGATTGTTTAGACTTAAATAAAATGATGAAGCGTATGTTAGTAATGCAGATTAAGCCTGAAAGTGTGTCTCCTTTTTTTTTCTCTTAGAGACCTGGTTGTTAAACACATATAAGCACACTTTTGATCTAGACTCACACACACAGATACCCAAACATATACACATATAGCTACAGCTAGATTTTATGTATAGATATTATTAATATTTTATTATTTCAAACATAATTAATCATATATCACCATATGAGATATAATAATGATACAATGTAACATTATCATTATGTTAAACTATATTAATATATAATAAATATATGTGCACGGTGTTTATATGTGTGCATAGTCTGGTACTTGAACTGTCAAAGAAGATTTCTCTTGGGTCTGTAATCTATACACCAACATGTAGGCATTTCCAGAGCAGTGAGTTCCTTTCCCACACTTAGGTTTATGGGTCTGTGACTTGGAAGGCGCTAGATCTTCCTCAATCCCTAGCTGTAATTTCTTTCCCTCCATCTTTTCTATGTCTTCGTCACTGAATTTATACCATTCTCCAGTCTGAGGATCCTTCACGTGAGCAATGTAGTGGCCAGAATATGCACTTATGCCTCGGTGTATGAGGACAGCACTGAGTTCATATACACAGATGCCTTCTTTATGCTCCATGTAAGGTTCCATATCCAAAAGTTCTGAGAAACCAATGTAGGTGTTCAGTTTTTTCTTATGTCCCATTTGTCTGTCAAACACAAAACGCATTAGCTGTAAATTAAGTATACAGGGAAGACTGAGTAGTCGGATCTTCCTCGTTGCATTCTGTTTACTCTGACAGTTTTTACAAAAGTATCGATTGTCTCCTTCTAATTTTTCTTCCTTGAGAAATTCAGTGATGCAATCTGTTAACTGCTTGTGCCCTTGGATATTTAACTCCAGTTCATAAAATTTTGAGAAAAGCTTAGACTCACGACCACACTGGTTACAGACGGTGACATATGCATATTCCCCACAAAATTGCTGCTGGACGATGTTTTGCACATCTGGATTCTTCTGCTTAGACAAAGTATCCTCCAATAAAGACATAAACAGCTTTGAAAACTCTTGGGCATCCTGTGACAGAAATGCTTACAATTGTTCACCAAGGTGAAGTGATCAAATCACAGTTAAGGAAAGTGACTATTCATAGGTTTTTCTCGGAATTAGCAAGGCAATTTGCTTCAAGGACCATCAAGTAGAGAAGAAGAAAGGGTTGAGTCATTGGCTTCTAAGGAACAATGTACTAATTCTGATTCTTTCTCATAACCTGTAGGTGTAAGAATAGCTTCTAGCACTAGCATCATTTCTAAATGTTCTCCCAGAGTCATACTGGACTTTTGAATGACCTTTCCCTGGGGCAAGGGTGGGGCATGGGGAGACAACCCTCTTCAGTCATTGTCTATTGTCCCAGATGAGAACTGAGACACCACCGAGATTTGTATTGAATCTTAGAGCTAACAGCTTCCTTGGAAGATATTTGCGGTAGAAGGATGTGTGGCATATAAAATCTAGCATAACCCATACATACTTTGAGACATTGCATTTTGCTCATCTTCACTACAGTTTAGCACTTTCTATGCTATCAATATGCTAATATTTATTTTAAATTTTCATTCACGTCTTTTTTTTTTTCATCACTTCATTTCCTTATACGGCCCTCATCCATTCCCGTGCTCAGAGACATCCATTAAAACAAAAAGTTTAAAAAGAGAAAGAAAAAAAGCTGTTCAGCAAAGCTAACCAACATATCAATAAAGCCTAACAATATATGCAGCTGGGTGGCTCAGAGGATAGAGTGCTGGACCTCGAGTCAGGAAGACCTGAGTTCAAATCCAGCCTCAGACACTTACTAGCTGTGTGACCCTGGACATGTCACTTAACTCTATTTGCCTCAGTTTCCTCATTTGTAAAATGAACTGGAGCAGGAAATTGCAAACTACCCCAGAATCTTTGCTAAGAAAATCACAAATGGGGTCACAAAGAGACTGAAGTGACTGAACAAAAACAGTAACAACATATTCACAGTTCCCCACGTTTTCAAAGAAAGAAGAATGGCTCATTTTCACATCTGTCCTTTGGATCCAAATTTAGTCATGATTACACAGCATGTGGTTTCAATTTTTGTTGTTCTTTCTTCAATCAAGGATTTATTAAGCATTTATTATATGCCAGGTACTGTGTTAAGTGGTAACGTTTCTTCATTGAAAGTTCCATTCACCAATAAAATCATGGTATTGGACCAAATATGTGTGTGTATGTGTGTGTTTAGGGGTGGGATGGTGAGTCAATTAAGAATGTCTGAAAGGATTGCCTTGACGCAGTGAGGGCCCCATTGAGATTATATAACATAAATTTGTAGTAGATCCAATCAGCACAGTTTTGTGATTTTCTACAGCTTCAATCAACAGCATATGTGAAGGCTGTGGACGGTGGAATTAAATGAAGGCTGAGGCTTGGTTTTGAGAGAAGAGGATGATGTACAGTTGACTTAATTCGCCAATATATCAAGATAAGGAAGGGAGGAGTCTTTTGCCAGTGGAAAATTGAAGGCCTGGAAAAGAACTAAGAGGTGAAGGGATCAGAGATTATGGTTAGTATAAAACAAACCAAAAAACAAAGTTTGGAGGTAAAAAGTAGAGGGAGAGGTGGAATGACAATAGATTGTAATCAGATATGGGAATGGGGCATTTGTAAGTGATGATACAATCAAGGATGTGATCATCTTTGTGTGTAAGTTAGAACAGAACAATAAGTCATAGGAATATGTAAAGTGACTATATGGCCATCTAGGCTGTTTGAGGGAGCATCAATATGTATATTGAAGCCCCTAGTAAGAGGGAAGGAGTTGGGAAGGGAAGACTGTGAGCCAGGCACAGAACTCATTGAGTAAAGGAGTGCAGTCTCCTGGAGGTTGGTAGACAACAGCTACCAGAATTTTGATTGGATGGTAGATATGTATTTAGTGAATCTCAGTGTAGGAAACTTTACTGAATATGATGGTGGTAATGGGAGAGCCTGGAAGTAGCAATGGGGAATAAGGAGTATTCCAACTCTCCCACTCAACTAGGGAGTCAGAGGGAATGAATGAATGTGCAATCAGTGCTGGAATAGGGTAACCAGGGATGCTGTGTTATCAGGAGGGAACAAGGTCTCAGAAAGAGTAGATGGAGTGAGAAGGAGTGAGAAAGGGAAAGATTTAAGATGAAACAAGCTTGTTACCTATGAAGCATTAATCCAGAGAGTATAGTGGAAGATATGCCCTACTTTACAGAGGAACGTCGCTGGAGGAGAAGGGGGAGGAGAGGGTTGAGGGGAATAGGAATAAGGGATCATGCAATAGAAGAGAAAAAACGGGGTTTGAAGACTGATGGTTGGAAGTTCAGAATTACTGATATGGGGAGGCTATGACCAAGTGGGAGTGTGTTAATCATTAAGGAATGAGTTTAGGTAAATCATCAACATCCCTAGAGATTTGTCCTTAGAGTGGAGTCCTCTCAGGGCATTAGGAACATCCTTTCCTCTTCCTCTAAGGGAAGAGACCAGTGCTAGATGGAATGACATTTCTTCCTTTCCTCTGAAGTCTGGGAATTGGGTGAAGTTGTACTAAATAATTCCAAGGGCCCTTTCAGTCATAAATACATGGGCTTTGTGAGTAGAGATCATGGCATGTTTCTTTTGTACCCCCTTCACACCTTTTATTCAGTAAATACTTATTGACTAATGAATTAAACCTTCAAGTTCACTCTCATTCCTTCCCTCTAAGGATGATACACTCCACTCAGGAATTGTCAGGGAAATATCCTCTTTCTTTTCTCTTCTCACATTAATTCCTTTCTCTAATTCTTCCAAATTCTCTTTGGACCAGTAATTTACTTGCATTCTTCCTCAAATCTTCCCTAATTCTCTAGGCTTTACTATTGTTGGCATTCTTTCATCTTCTGTTCTCCTTCATCATTTCCCCTCTAGTACTGATTACCCAGCTGTGACTTCAGTGACAGTTATTATAGATCATTATTATATCACAAATACTTATTATAGAATCACAGCCATAAAGTTTAGAGCCAGAATGGACTTAAGAGGTAATTTAATCCAACACTTGCAGTTTACAGATCAAGAAACAGAATTCTAGAGATGTTATTGTTCATTGTTCATTTTTGAAGAGGACCAATGACATCACAAGGGCCATGTCTTGGGTGTGAATTGAATTGAAGTGAAGCAGAGTTGCTAAGTGTCATCATCCTCCCTCTGTCTTCCAGAATCATTGAAGTCCAGTGGCAGGACAAAGTCAAGATGGACCATGTAATGGTCCAGGATGCAGTGTCATTGTGTCTTTTATGTCTGACCAAGCTCTAAGTGCTTCACACCATCTGTTTTAGCCAACTTCATGGCCATTGGAATAAATTGTTCTTACTCACCCATTCCACCAGGGAAAGTCTTCACATGCTTGGGGTAGACCAGTTGGTAAGGAGCTACACTGGGATTTGAACCCAGGTCCTCAGGCTCCAATCCTAGTGACTTATCCAAAAATGAGTTAAAGTTCTTTGTGAAAATATAATCAGTATTCTTCCATCTCGACATCCAGAGCACATGTTCAGTAGCCCCCACTAGCTAACAGCACAAAGGATTAAAGTGAGTGTGAGAAGTAGTGGAAAGAAATCTAAAGGATAGTTTGTTGTCTTTATGTGGCGAGATGATTGACAAGAATGATGGGAAGAACTGGTGTAAGTCATGTATCGAGCAACCTGTGTGGCCCAGCTGTGTTCAGAACAAAAACCAGGGCATGTGATGCAAAGAGCTTTGAATAGAGCCCAAGATTGCATGGAGAAGTTGCTCTTGTTTCTGTGCTGAGAAATGCCTTACTTTGTGAATAATGTATTTATATTTCTAGCACACAGGGCAGACATCATTCATATTCTAAAGATACTTTCCCCATCACCCTGGCTACATTCCCTAGGCAAGTCAAGTTTATAAAGCTTCCAATGAAGAGAAAAATTTCCTTTTTTGCAAAAACAAACAAGCAAAGTTGAGAAAACTCCCTGACAAAATCCCACAAAATGGATCATCCTTTATAGTGAAGATTGATTCAAATGTTCAAATTGACACATATGCATTTGTAGTGTCAGGGTTCACGACCCCCAACTCCAAGCTTATGAGCCCCCACAGATGTGTTTATTTTTAATAGTCAGCCAGAGGACACAATTAGCCTGAGACATTTCATGAAATGTCATATTAAGAAAAAAATAGTAACAAAATATTTCCCTCATAAACTTTGAAAGGATTGTAACATGAATATACATAACATCAAAGAGAAGAGTAGGCAAACGTATGGGGATTCATGTGGAGAAGCATAACATGTAGGAAACAAACATGGCCTATCTCATCAATAGAATCCTCTCATCTCTAGAGCAGGAGATAATGTAACTCAGTATCAAACTGTTTAGAACAAAGAACGATTCCAGTAAGATAGCTAACGCCCATAGATCTTTTCTTTGGACTTGTCTTTTTGGTCCAGGGGCTTGTCAGAGACTTTACCAGAGCCTATGGTGGGCAGTCCATATAACTCCCAGTTTTCAACTTCTGCGGTTTATAACATAAGCCAGATAATTGTTATTTGCCTAATAAGTACTGAACAGCTCTGGAGTTTGGGTTTCCCCAGTTTCCTGAACCTAAGTGCCTTTTATTCTCCCATGTAGATGAATGGGTAGAGGAGACTAGGTATAAAGATAAGCTAAGCCCACAGGGCAAAATCATTGTCTTTTCTACCTGGCTAATTATATTTCAGACCTTTTCATGATCAGACACAGCTGACCCAAAGCTCAGAAGGAGTTTGTGGGCAATCCCCTACATGCTTCTCTGTTTAAATATTGTATTTTCCCCTCCCCCAGAAAAATAAAGGCTTCTTCTTTTCCCTTTTGTCTTTATCCTGTCTTTCAGCAGAGTATCTTGGTTATCCTCAAATGCTCAATGGAAATGGGTAGTATCTCCAAGGATGCAAAATGCAACCCATCCATCCATACTTATCTTGTGGAATTTTTCCCTTTGCCCTCCTCCCATAGGTTTACCAGAATGAGAGTATACTCATTCTCTTAACAACACAAAGATACCTATGTAGCCCATTGGCTATTCATCTAAACAAGGAAAAAAATTTAAAAGGACTCTCAATCCTAGGCATGCTTATTTTGCTTCTATCATAATGGCAGTAGAATAATGGAAAAGGGAGTAGAAAAGCCTAGAATCACATAGGATTTCCTTTGTAATATATATGTAACACACACATATGTGTCTGTATGTATGTAAATATGTGTATATGTGGGTACTTAACTGTTACCACTGGGAATGTGAGATCTCTGTCCAATGACCAACAGGAGATGAGGATATGTCATTGGAGGAACTAAATCATATCAACCTTGGCCTCCTTGCCTTGCACATAGTAGGCACTTAATAAATATTAGTTGGCCAGGGTTAGATTAGATTGCTTAAGCCTCTGGAGAAATTGACTTTCTGGAAGGGGAAATAAGATCATTCATTCTCAGGGCTGGCTCACTTACAAGCTTCACCTGAGAGCAAGCCATAAGCTGTGTCAACCTGTGGTGAATTATAAGGTTTGGGTGAGGTTTTTCTTTGTATATGTCAATGGGGTGGGGATGGATAGAGACTGAGGGGCAAGTGATGTAGTTTACCTGCAGTGACTCAGTAGGGACCTGGGAAAAGGTGTGTGTGTGTGGGAAACTCATTTTGACTTGGAATAAAATGCATCCCAAGCAGGATAAGAGAAAAACCTTTATGAAGTGCTTTGTCTGAAAAGCTACCCAAGCCACCCTCCCGCACCTACAATAGGTACCCTCATGTCAGCTAAGTGGCACATGCCATCTACATGCAGACACACATATGTAACAAATAAATAAAATACCCACATGTACACAGTGGATTTGTTCCATCGCAGTGGGAAGCCACAGCATTTATTACATTTCTTTCTCAAAATAAACCTCAAAGCAAGCATTTCATCTTTCCCCATGTAATCATCATAAGGTAGGAAATGAAATTTCCCAAACCTAAAAGCCTGCCGCCAAGAGCTTCAGGGCACTGCGTGTCACTTTTTACTTTGATGTACTTTGTGTGTGTGATGGGGGGTTGGGGAGGGTGGGAAAGCAAGGAGAAAGAAAAGAATAGAGAATGAAAAGATGCCCTGCATCTTGCTTGAGATTTCCTGAGAGCATGCTTTAACTATTTAGGCAGAGACAAGATGGGTTGGCTTAAAAAGAAGGAAAACCAGGTTTCTGTACCAGACCCCTTCAGAAGCGAAGCATTCCAGGAATGGTGGGTAAGAACTCCCTTCAGGAACAATCAGGGATGATTTCACGCACCCTCTTGCATATTAATGAACAACAAATAACCTCCCTTTAGGAGTGCAGGTGTAACTGTTTTAGGAGCGATGCCAACATCCAGCCAGAAGTGCCAGCTCCCTAGGAAATACATTTCAGGCTAAGATTAGAAAAGTAGCCATCTGAGCCAGGCCAGAGAAACACTGTTCAGAAACCCGCTAGAGTGAAAGGGTGCCTACTGAGCCTATGTGCTTTGTCAGTGGCAGAGTCTGGGAGGGCGGGGTGATGGTGCCTCCCAATATGGAAGAAATGCTGGATCCCGGAATCAGAAGACTGGGAGGTGGATCTCAGTTCTTTCACTTGCCACCTGTGTGATCTTGATCTTGGCAATGAATAGAGAGAAAATGCATTTATTAAGTACCTGCTATGTGATAAGTGTGATAAGCATATTGCCACATGCTAGGAATACAAATTGGAAAAATGAGACAGTCCCAGACCTCAAGGAGCTCAAATTCCAATATGGGGTGATAAAATATAAGGGAAGGTGCAGCTACAGGGTTGATGGAAAATATTGGTCAGCTGATGGTATTTCTGGCAATATCTCTGCTGATGGTGGCCACTAATCCTGTAGCTTCACCATTACCCTGAAGGATTAAAAAGTAAACTGTCTGGCTGTTCCGCAGCTTCAGACAAATGTGAATATACTATGTATCTTTAAGAATTCTGCTCTCAAGGTAAGTCCAGTAAACTGTTTGTTGCATTTGCCTAATTTTTTAATTTGGTGTAGTAGTGATCTCTAGGCCTACCAAGTAGTAGACATGGATGCATATGCCCTTCCCCACCCGTGTATTTTGGGGTTAGTCTGAAAAAAATGTGCTGAACAAACTGCTTGAGACATTTTAGATTGAATTTGACATACCATTGGAAAGAAAAAAAAGAAAAAGAAAATACTGGTCATCCCCAGGATGCAGTGGCAAGGGTCCTCAAGATACATCTCCAGGGAGGATTATAAAGAGGGTTCAGTAGAGGCAGCTAGTGATGCTTAGAGTGGCAGAGGAAGTCCCTCAACCCTTCTAAGTCTCAATTTCCTCCTCTGTTAAACTAGGGAGCCAGGTTTGAAGGTGCTCTCTAGCTCTCTATCTTTGGTCCTTTATGCAGGGGATGCTTGTTCTACTTATGAGCAGCCCTCCCTCACATAAATCCAATTCACTTGCAAGTCATAGCATCACCTTCCTGATGGCACAGTCCTCTTTGAGAATGAAGGACAAACAACAGCTCCGCCTTCAGCTCTTGATCTGTGAGCATACTTATTTTCTGGGGCAGCAGAATTTCTCACCAGTCAAGTTCAGGACTTCACCGATCTTTCTTCTCTCTCCCATGCTTTTTAGGATGTTGCACATCCCTCCCCCTCACTTGAATGCACAGCCCTTCCTTTTACTCTCTATTCACAACCCCAGTTGCCTCTCTGCTATTTCTATCTCCCCTCAAATTTTGACAATCTTTTCATAAGGAAAACTCCTGGAATATTCCCTTTCAGAGTTCTTCTGTGTTTTTTTTAAACTATGCTTGAATCTCCCCCCACCATTCCCCTTTGCCCCTACATACATACTGTAACATCACTGTCAGCTGTGCTCACCATCTGCTTCCAAAATTCCTATGATACGGAAATCACGTGATGGTTTGAGGTTTATCCATGTAAATGAGGGAGGTTTTTATTTTATTGTTTGTGGGGTTTTTAGGAGTATTTTTTTTGTGGGAGATTTTGTTTGATTTTGTATAACTATGAATTTGATGTCTTTGAAGGTGGGGTCATAAAGCACTATTTTATATACCAGACACCACCTGACCATTCACCCCCCCCCCCCCCCGGCAAAAAGAGAAAAACTACCTATCCTTGGATATTATCTTTTCTAGGGGTATCTGGACAAATCTTGACCTATAGTATCTATTGTCAATCCACTTGTGGAACTCTGAGGGGAGACTGCTTACTATGTTAACTCATGCTAGGAGTGTGAATATTAGGATAAAACCTAAAAATTCATTTTTTCCCTGAGGTTCAGCCCAGAATCAAATTAGAAGATATCAAAAAATAGGTGGAGTGACAATTCACTTTTGCAAAGCACCAGGTTGGCAGGTTCTGTCTTAATTCATTATTAACAATCAATCAACAAACATTTATTAAGTACCTACTTATGTGCCAGGCATTGGATTAAGTGCTGGTAACTTAACACTTAGTAGTGTGAGTCTGTGCAAGTCGTATTAAACCCCTCAGTTTCAGTTTCTGCACCTAAAATTGGAGATAGTAATAGAATTTACTTCACAGGGTTGTTGTGATGGCCAGATGAGGCAATGTGTGTCAAATGCTAGGCAAACCTGAAAAAGCTACATACAGGCAAGTGATTACCATCATCACCAACATTATCATTATAGGTATAAAGACAGAATATCTCTTCAATTTCCAGTTTCACAGCAACCAAACTATCTGCTCCCTCCTACTTCTGCCCTTCCTTTTATCAGTGCCCCCTCCACTTCCTTTCCACTTTTCCCTCCTATTTCCCTATAGGGTAAGATAAATTTCTATACCCACCTGAGTACGTATTTTATTTCCTCTTTGTGCCAAATGCAATGAGAGTAAGTTCAAACAATGCTCACCCCCTCCCTTTTTTCCCTCTAATAGGTCTTTTGTACCTCTTCATATGGTGTAATTTACCATATTCTGCCCCCCCCTTCCTCTTCTCCCAGTACAATCCTTTTTTCACCCCTTCATTATTTTTTGTATCGTAATATCAAAGTCAATTTATACTCACACTCTCTATCTATATGTACTCCTTCTAATTGCCCTAATAGAGATACAGTTCTCAAGAATTACAAGTATCATCTTCCCATTTAGGGATATAAACAGTTTTATCTTATTGAATAATATGATTTTTTTCTTTCCTGTTTACTTTTTTTATGCTTCTCTTGAATTTTATATTTGAAGATCAAATTTTCTGTTCTGCTCTGGTCTTTTCATCAGGAAAGTTTGAAAGTCCCCTATTTCATTGAATGTCTATGTTTTCCCCTGAAAAATTATGCTCAATTTTGCTTGGTAGTTGATTTCTTGGTTGTAATCCAAGCTCCTTTGCCTGCTGGAATATCATATTCTAAGAACTTTAATCCTTTAATGTAGAAGCTGCTAAATCCTGTGTAATCCTGACTGTGGCTCCTTGACATTTGAATTGTTTCTTTCTGGCTGCTTGTAGTATTTTCTTCTTGACCTGATAATTCTGGAATTTGGCTACAATGTGTCTTGGAGTTTTCATTTTGGGATCTCTTTCAGTAGGTGATCAGTGGATTCTTTCAGTGACTATTTTGCCCTCTGGTTTTAGGCTGCCAGGGAAGTTTACCTTGATAATTTCTTGAAAGATGATATCCAGACTCTTTTTTTTTAAATCATGGCTTTCAGTAGTCCAATAATTCTTTAATTATCTCTTCTGAATCTATTTTCCAGGTCAGTTGTTTTTACAATGAGGTATTTTACATTTTCTTTTCTTTTTTTCATTCTTTTGATTTTGTTTGACTGATTCTTGATGTCTCTTGAGTTGTTAGGTTCTATTTGTCAAATTCTAGGTTTTTTTTTTGCAAGGCAATTGGGATTAAGTGATTTTCCCAGGGTCACATCGCTAGTGAGTATCATGTGTCTGAGCCCAGATTTGAACTCAGGTCCTCCTGACTCCAGGGCCGGTGCTCTATCCACTGTGCCACCTAGCTGCCCCTCAAATTCTAATTTTTAAGGAATTACTTTCTTCAGTTAGCTTTTGTACTTCCTTTTCCATTTGGCCAATTTTACTTTTTTTTTCTCCAGCCAAAGACAAGGTTTATTAGAACATCCATCATATTGGGCAGACCGAACATTAGTAAACTATTGGCTAGATTATAAGAATCTAAGCAGTGGTTAGATTTTAAGAATCTAAGCCTCCAATTCTACATTTTAAGGAGTCATTTTCTTCAGTGTATTTTTTTTTCATTTGGACAATTGTATTTTTTAAGGAATTATTTTCTTCAGTCAATTTTTGTCCTTCCTTTTCCAATCTGTTGACTCTCTGTTGTGTAACTCTCATTTCTTTTCCCAATTTTTCTTCTACCTTTCTGATCTTTAAAATTCTTTTTGACCTTGTCCAAGAAGGCTTTTTGGGCTTGAGACCAATTTGTATTCCTCTTTGAGGCTTTGCATGTAGACTTTTGACATTATTATCATCTTCTGAGTTTGTGTTTTGATCTTCCCTATCACCATAGTAGCTTTCTATAGTCAGGGCTCTTTTTCTGTTTTTTGTTCCTTTTTTGCCTATTTCTTGACTTCTAAAGTTAAACTCTGCTCCTTGGGTACAATGGCACTGTCCCAAGCTTCTTGTGCTTTCTGCACTGGGGCCTCAGGTGCTGGTCACTTGCCAGTGTGCTGCTGTGGCCAGACCTAGTTATGCCTATTGTGGCTGGGGTTCTGGGGCTGGCAGTTTGCCTTGTGCATGAGTGTGGAGGCCTCACAGCTTGCCTGCTGTGCTGCTGGCCTGCTGAGCTAGGACTTAGGGGCCTCAGTTGCTGATCTGTGCTGTGTCTAAAAGACTCTCACTGGCTTACCTGGACCCTGCCTGTGGTAGGCTGTGCTCCCCTTTTACCCACGTGAGACAGATCTTTCTTGAAGTCCTCCTAAGTTTTCGTACGCTGGAAAATTTCACTTTTTCTTTTTGTAGGTTTTATCCCTCCAAAATCCTTGATTTAGCATTGTTTCTGAGGGAAACTGGGGAGACCTTAGGCAATTTACTGGCTTTTCTGCACCATCTTAGCTCCTTCCTTCCAAATTAACTAGATTTTAACCTCAAGCTTGTTATTTTTGCTTCTTGAGAAATTTTTGTGTCGTGAAGAGGAATAAAGAACCTTAACATATCAGCTAGCCAACATCATTTATTGAATATCTTCTGGTGTTGACTTTGATGAATTCAATTATCATTTCTATGCAGATGGCTTTCAGACATATACATCCAGCTTCAATCTGAGAACTAAATTCCAGATCCATTTTATCAATAATTATCCATTGTACATCTCCAAATGTATATTACATAAGTATTTCCACGTTCACTGTTGAACTAATTTTCTTTCTCCCCAAACCCACTGATCTTTCCAATTTTCCCATTTCTGTTAAGGGTAACACCATCTTTCTAGTCACCCAGGTTGGCAACTTTGGATTAATCCTTGTCTCTTCCTAATCCCTCATCCTCTACAACCAGTTAGTTATCATGTTTTGGTGATTATAACTCCACAATAATAATAATAACCATAAAATAGCTAGAATTTATACAATGCCTGAAGACTTATGAAGCAGTTGGACTGCTGGCAGCCAAAATGGTAGAATAAGCAGTAAATCACTGTAGCTGTCCCATATTTACCTCCAAACAAATATAAAATAGCACCCCAGAACAAATCTTGGAACAATAGAGCCAGCAAAAAGTTGAGATGGAACAGTCTTTTAGCCCAGGAGACTTGGAAGATCAGCAAGAAAGGTTCATCTCACTAGGGTAAAAGAGGAGTGCATTATAGGACAGGAAGCATCCCAGAAAGCCAGCAGCAAGCCCCACCTTAGCAAACTAGCCGGAGATCCTGAGCCCCAGTGTGGTGCAGCAGGCAAATGCCAACACCAGGACCCATCCCTTCTCCCCCACCACATGCTTCAGCGTAGCTGAGAGAGCCAGCAGACTCTAGCTCTGAGAACCACCACATGCTTCAGCACAGTCCAGGGAAAATAAGCATCCTTCAGTGGCCAGACATCCATGTAATTCAGTGTAGCCCTGGGGAAGCACAGAAAAAATCCACCTGGCCTCAGCACACCACTAGGACCCCAGTTCAATACAAGGTAAGTCAGACTCCTACAACCTCCAGAAGTGTCAACCACCCCCAACTCCACTCCTTCTACACAGTACCAGACACCAGGGTCTCCTGTGGGCCTCAGGGCAACATCAGAGCAGCACCAGGTAAACAACCAAGGCCTGCAGACACTAATACAAAAAGCTGGAGACAGTGACCCTTCCATCCTGGGAGCAGAGCTCAAATTTAAAAGAAAGGGAAAAGGAAAAAAAAAAGATAAGCAAAAACCAATAACAACAACAACAACAACAACAAAAAATGACCATAGAAAGTTATTATGGTGACAGGGAAGACCAACACACAAACTCAGAAGAGGATGACAATGTCAAAACACCTGTGGGTAAAACCCCAAAGAAAAATGGGAAGTCATATCAAGCCCAGAAAGAACTCATGGAAGAGCTAAAAAAGGAGCATTAAAATCATATAAGAGAGGTAGAAGAAAAATAGGAAAAGAAATGAGGGTGATACAAGAGAATTATAAAAAAAACACTCAACAGCTTAGAAAATTGCTTAAAAAGTAGAATTGGCTAAATGCAAAAGGAGATACAAAAATCTGCTGAAGAAAACAACTCCTTAACGAGTACAATTGGCCAAATGGAAAAGAAAGCACAAAAGCTAATTGAGGAAAACAACCCTTAAAAGGTAAAATTGGACAAGTAGAAGCTAATGACTCTATGATACATCATGAAACAATCAAACAAATTCAAAAGAATGAAAAAAATGGAAGAAAATATGAAATATCTCATTGGAAAAAAAATTGACATAGGAAATAGAGCCAGGAGAGACAATATCGGAATCATTGGACTACCTGAAAGGCATAATCAGAAAGAGGACCTGCATAGCGTCTTTCAAGAAATTATCAAGAAAAACTGCCATGATGTCCTGGAACCAGAGGCCAAAATAGGCATTGAAAGAATCCATCAATCCCCTCAGGAAGAATATGCCCAAATAAAAATCTAAAGGAATATTATAGCCAAATTTCAGAACTATCAGGTCAAGGGAAAAATATTATAAGTAGCCAGAAAGAAGCAATTCAGATGTCAGGGAGTCATAATCAGGATTACACAGGACTTTGCAGCTGCAACATTAAAGGATCAGAGGTCATGGAACACAATATTCTAGAAGGCGAGATGATACTTGTAACTCTTAAAAATTGTATCACTGACAGTACAGATAGAAGGAATATACATAGACAGAGGGTATAGGTATAAGGTGAATTTGAGGGAATGACAAAAAAAATTAAGGGACAAGAAAGAGCCATACAATAGATGTAGAAGTAAGGGAGAGATAGGATAGAGTAAATTATCTCACATGAAGAAGTGAGAAAGTCCTATCACAGTGAGGGGGCAATGGTCATTACTTGAACCTTATTCTCGTCAGTATTGGCTCAAAGTGGAGGATAATATACACAACCACTTGAATATAGAAATCTATCTTATCCAACAGAAAAGTAGGAGGGGAGGAGATTAAGTAAAAGTGGAGTGGGTGGGGACTGAAAGAAGAGAGGACAGATTAGGGGAAGTGCAAAACACTGGTGAGGTGGGAAGGGGTGAAAGGAGAGAAAGGTCAAACAGGAAGAAGAATAGGATGGAGTGAAATATACAGGTATTAGTCATAACTGTGAATATGATTGGGATGAATTCTCCCATAAAATGGAAATAGATGGCGGAGTGGATCAAAAAACAGAATCCTACAATATGTTGCTTACACTTGAAGTAAAGAGATACACACAGAGTAAAGGTAAGGGGCTGGAGAAGAATCTATTATGCTTCTGTTGAAGTAAAAAAAAAAAGCAGGGGTAGCCATTCTGACCTTAGACAAAATAAAAGCAAAACTAGACCTAATTAAAAGAGATAAGGAAGGAAACTACATCTTGCTAAAGCATACCATAGACAATAAAGCAGTCAAATTAGAAGAACAAGGAATAGTCTACCTGTTAGATCTATGAGGAGTAGAAGAACTCATGACCAAGCAAGAAATAGAGAGCATTATAAAACGTAGACTAAATAATTTTGATCATATTAAATTGAAAAGCTTTTGTACAAGCAAAACCAATGCAACCAAGATTAGAAGGAAAACAGAAAGCTAGGAAACAATCTTTACAGTAAATGTCTCTGATAAAGGCCTCATTTCTCAAATATATAGAGAATTGACTCAATTTACGGGAATACAAGTCATTCCCCATTTGATAAATGGTCAAAGCATATGCATAGGCAGTTTTCAGATGGAGAAATCAAAGGTATCTATAGGCATATGAAGAAGTGCTCTAAATCTCTTTTGATTAGAGAAATTCAAATTAAAACAACTTTGAAAGACCAACCACACTAATCAGATTGGCTAATATGACAGAAAAAGAAAATGGCTAATGTTGGAGAGGATATGGGAAAATTTGAACACTAATACACTGTTGGTGGAGTTGGGAACTGATCCAACTGTTCTGGAGAGCAATTAGGAACTTTGCCCAAAGGGCAACCAAACTGTGCATACTGTTTGATCCAGCAATATCACTATCGTGTCTGTATCCCAAAAAGATTATCTAAAAGGGAAGAGGACATACATGTGCAAAAATATTTATAGCAGCCCTATTTGTGGTGGCAAAATATTGGAAACTGAGGGGATGCCCATCAATTGGGAAATGGCCAAACAAGCTGCTGTATATGAATGTAATGAAATGCTATTGTGCAATAAGAAATGATAAGCAGGCACATTTCAGAAAAAAAAAAAACTTGGGAAAACTTGTATAAACTTATGCAAAGTGAAATGAATGGAACCAGGAAAACACTGTACACAGTATCAGCAACAATATGTGATGAACAACTATGAATGGCTCAGCTTTTCTCAGCAACTCAATGATTTAAGACAAGTACAAAGAATTCAGGAAGGAAAATGCTATCTACACGCAGATAAAAAACTGATGGACTCTGAATGCAGATTGAAGCATATTTTTTTCACTTACTTTATTCTTTCTTGTGTTTTTCCCCTTTTGATCTATTTCTTCTTCCACAAGTGCAATGAATATGGAAATATGTTTTACATTATAGCATATGTATAAACTATATCAAACTGCCTACCATTTTCAGAAGAGGAGGAGGGAGGGAGGGAAGGAGGAAGAAAAATTTGGAACTCAAATCTCATAAAAATGAATGCTAAAATTTTTCTTGATATATAATTGTGGGAAAAATACTATTTAAAGCAAAAAGAAACTTGCAAAGCACTTTGCTAATATGATCTCATTTGATCCTCATAACAACCCTGGGAAGTGGGTGCTGCCATTATCCCCATTTTACTGATGAGGAAACTAAGGCAAACAGGCTAAATGACTTGTCCAGGGTCACACACTAGTAAGTATCTGAGGTCAGATTTGAAGTCAGGTCTTCCTGACTCCAGATCCCAGTGAGTACTTTCTCTCTCTCTCTATTTCTTCATTTTTTTGTACCTCTTTCTGTCTCTCTGTTTCTTTGTATCTCTGTCTCATTCCATCTCTCTGTTTGTCTTTTTTCTCTCTATGTACATGTCTCTATACCACTCTCTGTCTCTGTCCTTGTCTCTATCTCTCCTTATGTCTCTATCTTTCATTCTCTCTGTGTGCACACACACACACACACACACACACTACACACACACCCTGCCACCACCACCACCTAAGTTCATGTCATTGTCATCTCTAGACCAGACTATTATAGTAGCTCTTTACTCAGCTAGCTGCCTCCAATCCTTTCCACTTCCAATTCATCTTCCATGTAGCTGCCAGAATCATCTTCCTAAAGCACAAGCCAGACTCATCATCCCCTTGCTTTAGAACTTCCAGTGTCTTCCTATTTATTATTTCTAGGCAAAAATACAGATTTCTCAATTTGGCATTTAAAGCCCTTCACAACCTGCCTCTAGTCAACCTTATCAGATATTTCACTTTTTTTTCCATATATATATATTCCAGCCAAATGGTTTACTTATCCCAAATTCAGTGCTCCATTTCCCATCTCTGTTCCTTTGCCCAAGTAGCTGCTCCTGGGATAAATCATCTCCCCCATACCTTGCAACCTCTTTAGAATCCCTGATCCAACCATTCAGCTCACATTCTATCACCTGAGGGCATCATTTCCTAATCACCTTAACTTTTTGTACCTTTTTCTTACTCTTTAGGCATTATATCCTGATCTCTCCCTTTCCTTGGGGCCTGGGGTTATTTTTAATTTTGTTTTTGCATCCTCAATACCTAGCACAGTGCCTGAAACACAGTAGGCACTTAATGCTTGTTTATTTGGTTTGGAAAAAGGTGCCTGTGGTTTCAGGGCAAATTACCTTTTCCAGGCATGTGTGTGTGTGTGTGTGTGTGTGTGTGTGTATGTGTGTGTGTAGAAGAAGTCACATTAATGTGAACATTAGGGACTGCCTCAAAAGTGACCAGAAGTCACAAAACATATCCATGCTGAGATTTCTATAGCTACAGCTCTCTAAGATTTGCAAAGTGCTTTGTAGAAATCATCTCATTTGAGCTTCAGAATTACCCTGTGAAGTACATCCTACTTCATATTATTATTATTATTAATATAATTTTATAGAAAAGGAAACTGAATCTCAAAGAGTCTAGGTTGCCTCTATGATTATAGTTTGTGTCAGAGGTAGGATTTGAACCCAAGCCTGCTTGATGCTAATTCCAGCACTCTATCCACCAGCATGTTGCCAGTAGAATGAGGCTTATATGTGGAATGTGTATGTATGTATATATATATGTGTGTGTGTGTGTATATTATGTATATGTGTGTGTCATATACATATACAATTTGTTGTTGTTGAGGTATTCAGTCCTGTCTGACTCTATGTGACTTCATAGACTTTGTTCGTGGGATTTTCTTGGCAAAGATACTAGAGTGGTTTGCCATTTTCTTTTCCAGTTAGGCTGGATTTGAACTCAGATCTTCCTGACTCTAGACCCCCAGTGCTCTATCCACAGTACATCTAGCTGCCACATACACACACACACACACACACACACACACACACATATATACATAAACATATTATGGGTGTTTTTGGGAGCCACATTTTGCTTCCCATGGGCTGCCTTCCTAATTCATACATAGCCCAGCAGGCACTAACAAGCATAGAATCCTTATAGTGGGGGAATAGTTGCCTAAGTTCCTGTTAACAAGTCACATTTGCACCACCTGCCATATTGTACTATTGTGGGAAAGTGTCTCATAGACCTTACAGTTATATCTATATCTATGTATCTATACATGCATACACATACATATATATATGTATACACATACACATAAATGTTTGCATATATTACCTCTGTGTTATTATTACTTTCCTTCCTTTGTTTCAGCCAAACTGGCCTAATTATTATTTCTCATACATGGCATTCCAGTGGCCCAGTAGACAGAACATTAGAATTAGAGTGAGGAAGACCTGAGTTCAAATCCAGCCTCAGATACTTACTAGCTGTGTGACTTTGGGCAAATCATTTAACTTCTTTCTGTCTCAATTTCTTTATCTATAAAATGGGGGAAACCTTCTGAGGATATTTTGAGGCTCAAATGAGATAATTTGTAAAACATTTTGCAAACCTCAAAGTACTGTATAAATACCAGTTATTCTATTATTTTTATTAATGTTATATTCCAGCCTTTATATAGGCTATCCCCATGACTAGAATGCATTCTGTACTCAATGATTGTTCTTAAAATATCTAGATTCTTTCAAAGTTCAGATTCATAGACACCTCCTACATAAAGTTTTTCCCAATTCTCCTTTCAGAATAACCTTGTATTTAATTTGTACGTACTTCATATTGATATATGCTTCAAGATTCTTTAAAACAAATAATAATAGAAATAGTACTTATTGATGCCCCTGTGCTCTTCAATATTAGGCAAGGAACAAACAGGTGGAGGGCATGTTGACATATACTAGTTAATAGCTAACATTTATATGACACTTACTGTGTGCCAGTCACTGTGCTGAACACTTCAAAATCATTACCTCATTTGACCCTTAAAACAACCTTGAGAGGAAAATGCTGTAATTATCTCTATTTTACAAATGAGGAAACTGATGTAAACAGAGGTTAAGTTTCTGAGGCCAGATTTGAATTTAGATCTTCCTAACTACAGGCCTGGCACAGTGCTCACTGTGCCACCTAGCTTCCTCTGTGATAAAGGAAATTCAGCTTAAAGTCCAAACTGAAGGGAGTTTTCCTATGAATGAGGAGGTCTTTCAGACAAGCCTACTTATGGATCACGCTGGTTGGGCTGCATCCAGCCCCTGGAATAGATCTACATTCACTTAAAAGAGTATAGCCTGACAATCCACATAGGAAAGACCAAGTAGATGAAAAACATCCATTCTTCAGATTATGACATTCATCTGGATGGAGAATCTATGGAGTTTGTCAATCAGAATGTATATCCAGGGTAGATAGTACAGAGGGACCACATTTTGGGGCAGGAGGAGAGAAGGATGGATTGCATTTGAGAAATTGCAAATTTCTTTTAATGACACAAGCTTCCCATGGAAACGAGGGCCCAATGTTTTAGTACCAACATTCTATCAATGTTACTATGCAGAAGCAAAGCAATAAACTCTGAAGAATTAAAATTGAACGTAACATGAAGATATTGGACAAGCATATAGAGGGAATAAATAGACTGCAATATGCAACCAGTGAAGAACTTTGAAGAATAAACTGTCTTATCAAGGAAATCTATAATAGGAAAAAAAAGATATTGCAAAGATAAGGAATGACAGGTGGTCTGCCAAAGTGTTCCACTGGTACATATGTGATGTCAGGAGAAATCGAGGAAGGTGAATAGGACACCAAGTGTGCTTCCTGTGGCAATCCTATGGGATGACAGAGATAGGACTCATACAGTGACTAGTGATTGCGAGCTCTTCTACCCCAACTTCTCATTTCAGGTGGGACAGTATGAGCCCCACAGGATAAGCAGGCATGGATAGACTGGGACTCACCTACATTGCATGATTTGTCATCTGCATTACTGGAGAACCTCCCATGTCAATGAGATCATAGATGCATGTAAATTTATTTTATATTTGCTTATGATTCTATGTTGATTTCCCTGGTAGAATACAAACCCTATGAGAATCAGAACTATTTAAATCAATAAACAAACAAGTAGCTTTGTATCCTTAGCACGTAGAACATAGTATGTCACATGCTATACACTTAATAAAAGTTTTTATTGATAGACCTAGTATTATTGTTATCTCCTGCTGTGGTCATTAGTGGATCAATGAAAACACAATGAGTGATACTGTAGGTAGCAAGCTTGTCAAAGTTGCAGATAATAGAAAGGTGGGAGCAATAATTAACATCTTAGAAGACTGGCTTAGGATCAAGGTACACTGTTAAGTGTGCAATAACTAATTCTCTGGAAATAAAGCCATATATATGCAAGACACTTCTAAGTTTAATCTGAATTATTTACATTTTTCCATCACTTTCCATCACTGTCTGTCTAGACAATCAATAAAACAACAAATCAAGCCTTGATTTGTGGAATTTTCCAATTTCCAAGGTGTTACTGCTCACACTAAAAATTTGACAATTATTTCTAATGAGCCAGTATGAGTTGCTCCAGCATATCCCTGTTTAAGTTCCAAAAAGATGTGGACAGGTAGAGTTGATGGAGTGAATTGAATGAGATGGACTTTAATGGAGACAGATGTAAACTTCCTTAAGGTTCAAGAAATCAATTTCACATGTACAGGATGTAGGAGAGTTACAACTAAAGACCAATTTCTATGGGAAAAGAATATTCAAGAGTTTTAGTGCATTGAAAGATTGATAAAATTCAAGAGTGTGACATGTCAGTAAAAAGTAGTTCGTCCTAAGTTATGTTAGGAGAGACAAAGTATTTGGGATGAAGAGCTGAATAGCTCTGCTATATATTTTGCACTGAGAAGAACACATGAGGAGTCCTACGTTGTTGTTTGGATGCCACATTTGTGGCAGATAAATTGAAATGGATCAGAAGAGGGTGACCAAGGTGGTGAAAGAACTGGAGAACATGTCATGGAGGAACAGGAAAGGAATAAGCATTTATTAAATGCCTACTATATATACCAGGCACTGTGCTAAGAGCTTAACAAAATTATCTCACTTGATTTTCACAATTAAGGTGCTAGGTAGGTGCTATTATTATCCCCATTTTACAGTTGAGAAAATTGAGGCAGACTTAAGTGACTTAGCCTGGAGAAGACAATGCAGGATGTATGTATTAATCTTCAAGTATTGGAAGAGAAGTTGTATAGAATAAAAATTAGATTTTTTTTTCTGCTTGGCCCCAAGGGCTGGAACAAAGAAGAACTAGTAGAAGTTCCAAAGAAAAGGATTAGACTTAACATTAGGAAAACTATTCTTCAGTTAGAGCTGGCCCATAGTGGAATGGTCTGCCTCTGGAAGTGATAAATTACCTTAAAAGTGTTAGAAGTCATCATCTGCAAAGTGAAGATTGTAATACTTGAACTATCTATCCAATAATAATAGCGAGCATTTATATAGCACTTTAAGGTTTATAAAGTGCTTCACAAATATTATCTCATTTTATCTTCACAACAATTCTGGGAAGTAGGTATTGTTATCATCCCCGTTTAACAGATGAGGAAACCAAGGCTGAAGGAGGTTAATTGACTTGCCCAGGGTCACACACACCTAGTAAGTGTACAAGGTCAGTTTAGAACTCAGATCTTTCTGACTCCAGGCCCAATGCTTTATCCAGAGTACCTCCAAACTTCCTCTTAACTCTGTTGTGGTTTCACTATAACATTGGGCAAGTCACTTTAAGTACTATTACCTAGACACCCAGAACGGCAGCTATGAAGCTGTTACATTGGGAAAAATCCCTCCCTGCTCCTTCTTTATTGCACAAAACTGTTGTGAGGACTACTTTGTAAACCTTGAAATGCTATAGACAAGTATTTTATGTATATTTCTCTAGGACAATGGTTCTCCAATGTTGTAGTGTCAGGACTTCTTTAAGCTTTTAAAAATCATTGATGATCCCAAAGAAGTTTGATTTATGTGGGTTGTATGTATTGATAATTACTATAATAGAAATTAACATGTCATAGTTATGAAAATCTTTTCATGCTAGGAAAAATTTTGATCTCCCAAACTCTCTGAAAGGTTCTTAGCATTCTTCAGATCCTGCTTTGAGAACTGCTGCTCTAGAAGATGACTGTAACTTTGTTTACTCTTCTATAAACTTTTATGTAGGGGATTTGGGGTCAGGAAAGACCAGGTTGTGGGCTCTGACCCTTGCTAACTCACTTACTCTCACTGAGCCTTAGTTTCCACATCTATGAAATGTTATCCTACAGTTGCTGAAGCACTTAACTCTTAGGGTTATTGATCAATTGAGACAGCATATGTAAAGTACTTTGCAAACCTTAAAGCATCACATTATTACTAACAATACTATTCTTATAGCTTCTTTTCATTATGTTGTCTTTTCTTTAACATCCCTATGAGCTTCTTCTTCTGTTGCTTTCTTTTCTGTATTCTTCTTGTTCTTCTTAGGTGGAAGGATCACCAGTGTCAGCAAGAACAGATAGGCAAATGAGCCTATCTGGTCCTCTTCTCTACAAGCAGGTCTTTGCATAATTGCTTATAATGATGAACCATCTTGACTCTGAAACATCTCTTGTCCACGACCTTATTGTGGCAGAGTGGGAAGACAAACAAGAGGGAAAAAAGAGAGGGAGCATTCAGTTCACAGCTACTGATAGACATTCTCTGGATGTCTCTGTCCTTGTGGCAGCAGGCCCAGCTCCTGTTAGAGGAGGGGAGTGTTTCATATTATAAAATATATGTCTCAAGTATTTCTTTTCATTGTGAAAAACAAGAGCTCAGAAAGCCAATGGCTGAGGGAGAATCTTGAAACCTTTGTAGAGCAACATGAACTGTCCATTGTTGGCTGGGCCTGGGAAGGCTAGTCGGGTCCAGGATTATTACCACCTCACCAGTGAAAAAATGAGGCCTAGAATCAGAAACCCACCAAGAACGGGAATATCTAGCTTGATGCTTTGAACAGGAAATCTATTCTGAAAGGAGGTCCCAGGCTGGTGGAGTTAAACTCAGTGGAAAGAAAGATGGAATCTTGGGTAATAATGAGAGGATAGGGGTGAGGGAAGGACGTAGAGCATGCTGAGGGGAGTGGAGGTCATGTCGGGTGCTGGAGCCCAAAGCTTAGAGCATTGTCCAAACCTCTAGTTTTACTAGAGAGGGAATGGAGACACATCACAAAGTCACTTGCTCAGTATCATAGTGAAATAACAGCAGAGAAGGATGATAGGTAAAATTCTCTTGACTGCCAGGTTAATGTTCTTTCCATTAGGTCACATCATCTACAGAGGATGCAAAATGCCAGCCTAAGGCCACAGGGTGAAAAAATTCCCCTCTCACATAAAAGCTGGGTTAAGTATCACAATCAGCTAGACTAGCAGTCTCTAAAGTGGCCGTCTAGGGTTATCTAGATGGCTGGAGTATGACTTCAAGGGGACATTGGCCTGCTTTTAGTATTTAGTATCATGTATTCAACTCATCAGAGGGTAGGAAGATGAGTCATTTCCCAGCTTCCCTCTGAAAATCAACCATGTGGATTATCTCCAATAGAACCACACCTACCTACATCTTCCTCCTTCTCCAGATCCTTAATTATGCAAGCTCCTAATCTACCCCCTTCTGAGCTGGGAATAAGCTCCCTAGGAGGGATCGTTATAACTGAACCATTAACTGGGTACCCAGAACAGCAGCTATGACACTGACACATGGGGAAAATCTCTCTCTGCCTCTCCCTATGAGTTTCACCTTCACCTCAATCTCTTAGAAAACTAACCCTCTACTGCCTACTGCTATGACAGCTTTCAGGGAAGTGCCTGGAGAATAAGAAGCCCCTCCTCCCTTTTTCATTTTTCATTTCATCCCATAAGATGATCAGGCATGGTTGTGACCTACATGGTAGATCTCATTACATTATCTCCCCCCTCTCCTCTTCTAAATGTTCCTGTTACCATAGAGGATCCAACCATCCTTCCAGTCACCCAAATTCACAACCCTGATGTCATCATTGAATTCTTGTTCTTTTTCATCGTTTGCTAAATCCTGTCATTTCCACCTTGGAAACATTTTGCACAATCACAACCTTTATTCAGGTCTGCATCACCCAAAGTGACTACTACTAATTGGTCTAGGGCAGCACTTCTCAAACTGTGGGTCATGTGTGGGATCAAGGAAAATTTGGCAACAGTAAATGGTTTCTGAATGCTTAATGATCAAAAATTCATTAAAAATCAAATGCATAGTGAATCCAAGGTGTTTTGGGCAGCATTTGCCTGTTTTGCATTGGACAACTTCACTGTTGCCTTGGTTCTGAACACAAAGCATGCACACTTTGCACTGTGCATGCCCTCAGGCTAGGCAATGCTAAGGAATGCTGCCAAAATATGAAAAAGGGTCTTGAGTGGAAAAAGTTTAAGAAGCCCTGGTCTAAGGTGATGCTGTAGTCCACAGAGCACCAGGCCTAGAGTCAGGAAGACCTGAGTTCAAATCTGGCCTCAGACACTTACTAGCTGCATAACCCTGGGCAAGTCATTTAACCCTGTTTGCCTCAGTTTCCTCTTCTGTAAAATGAGCTGGAGAAGGCAAACCACTCCAGTAAAGTGGCAAAGATAGCCAAGAAAACCCCAAAGGGGGTTCACAAAGAATCAAACACAAATGAAACAACTGAACAACAACAATAACAAAAAACAATTGATCTCCTTGACCCTAGTGTTTCCCCTCTCCAATCCCTCCACTGCTGCCAATGGAATGTTCTTGGTTCAATCGTGTCACTCCCCTACTCAACAAACTTCAGTGGCTTCTTATCGAATCTAGAATCAAATAATATTTCATCTTTATTTCTTCTTCTTAATTTCCACTTTCTTGTTCATAATATACATAATTATTAGCACAGTAGTATATCTATGTAATTAACAGGTAAGTAAATTTGCACATATTAGGGGTGCATACTTAACTTTTTTAACCTGGTAGAAGTGTAAGATTGGGGGCAGCTAGGTGGCACAGTGGATAGAGCACTGGCCTGGAAGTCAGGAGGACCTGAGTTCAAATCTGGCCTCAGACCAAACACTTGACACTTACTAGTTGTGTAACCTTGTGCAAGTCATTTAACCCCAATTGCCTAAAAAAAAAAAAGAACAAAAAAAACTGTAGGATCAAAAAATTTTGAAGGTCACTGATCTAGGCAACTACTTCAAGGCAGCCAGGCAAGCAACTAAAGGAAATATCTCTGGTATATCAATACCCTGGTGTGCCAATGGTATACTGTGGTGTGCCAATGGCATACCAATACTCTGGTGTGCCAATGGTATACCAAATAATTTGGTGTGCCAATGGTATATCAATACCCTGGTGTGCCAATGGTATACCAATACTCTGGTGTGCCAATGGTATACCAAAATATCTGGTGTGCCAATGGTATATCAATACCCTGGTGTGCCAACGGTATACCAATACTCTGGTGTGCCAATGGTATACCAAATACTCTGGTGTGTCAACAGTAAACCAATACTCTGATGTGCCAATGGTATGCCAATACCAACAGTAACCTAGGGGGAAAGACTAGGTTACTTCCCAGACCAAAGCCAGAAAGAAAAGAATAGTTCAATTTCAGGGGCCGTGGGAGGGTTCAGGAAGCATGTTCTAGAATGGTTGAGATATCTACAATTTTGTCAAACAATTCATTTGGCTTAAGATAAAGAAGTGAGATAACATTCAGTTGACTGGCTCTTGGACTAGAACTAGAAGTTAGAGGTAAATCAGACTTTTGTTCCACATCCCCCAGTGACATATTCCACAGCCTGTCCTTATTTTTTTTAAGTTTTTAATTTTTTTGTTTTTTTGTGAGGCAATTGGGGTTAAGTGACTTGCCCAGGGTCATACAGCTAGTAAGTGTCAAGCGTTTGGTTTGAGGCTGGATTTGAACTCAGGTCCTCCTGACTCCAAGGCCAGAGCTTTATTCATTGTGCCATCTAGCTGCCCCTCTGCTCCTTATTTCTGACCTTTCTTTAGTGGTATGTGAAGTCTAAAGGAAATGAGGCCATTATTCATAAAGGGGTTAGGAAAAGGCTTAGTTAAGGAGGAAACTACTTGAACTAAATTTGAATGTAAAGGATGTATGCATATTCAACAGGTGAAGAAAGGAAAGAGGACATTCAAAAGTCTAGTAAGTAAAGTTATAGAGAAAGAAAATCTTAATGAATATTGGGGGAACTGAGGTGAGACCAATTTTTCTGGATCATAGAATATAAAAAGGGTAGTGGTATCTGTTTGTGAAGGTCCATGAATACCAAGCATCAAAATGAATTTTCCTGTTAGAAAATGGGGAGCCATGGAAGATCTGGTATCACCATATCTACTTCTGACAGTGATGTGAAGGATGAACCAGAGGGGACAGATTGAGGAGGTGAAAAGACCTTCTGTTGAAGGCCACTGTAATACAATGTTGTATAGTAGTGAATTGAATTAGAGGCTGAAGAACTGTGTCTGGCTTGGTTACATTGTGTGATTTGAACAAGACTTTTCACACCTCTGGTTCTTAGTCTTCCTTCAATGAAACAAAGAGGTTGGCAAAGATAATCTCTAAGATCTCTTCCATATCAAAAATATTAGGATACCAAGGCATCATAGTCTAGATGCGCAGTAATGAAAACTTTGCTGTTCAGTCATTTCAGTCATGTCTGACTCTTTGTGACCCCAACTGGAATTTTCTTGGCAAAGATATTGGAGTGGTTTGCCATTTCCTTCTCTGGAGCATTTTACAGATGAGAAAACTGAGGCCAACAGGCTTAAGGGACTTGCCCAGGGTCACACAGCTAGGAATCTGAGGCCAGATTTGAACTCAGGAAAATGAGTCTTCCTGGCTCCAGGCCCAGCACTCTGTCCACTGTGCCACCTAGCTACACCTAATGTGAACCTATATGAGTTAAATTAAAATTTAAAGTCCCCTGTATGTTTATTTGTGTTAGGGTCTAATAGCGTCTAATAAAGACATGCCAAAGAGAATAGGGAAAAGAAAAGAAGTGGAATATAAGTTCTGAAAATATTTTAGTTATATCTTTTTACCCCCTGAACCCAGCACAGTGTCCATCATATAACAGTGAGAGACAACATGCAGAGTGGAGAAAGTGTTGGGCTTGGGTCAAGAAGATCTGGTTCACATCTTGCCTCCATTATTTACTTTTTCAAATGTAATATTATATTTTTCCCCAATTACATGTTAAAATGATTTTTAAAAACTTTTTTTTTTAAGTTTTGAATTCCAAATTCTATCCCTCCTGGTTCCCTGACATGGTAAGCAATCACCTCTGTTACTTACTAACTTTGTGATGTTGGGCAAATCACTTGCTTCAATCTAGGATCAGATGGTCTCTTCATGCTCTAAATCTATGGTGTTTAAACATTAAAATATTTGTAGATTAAGATCTCCTTTTCCACCCTACCTTTGCTTGTCATCTTTTGAAACTTCAGTTTTCATGGTGATGATTCCACAATTCCTTAGCTTCTTCAATTCTATTAACCTTATTTGCCCTCTTCCCTCTACCCCTACTTCACACACTAACATGGTCTCAGCTGAGATGAAAACCATCTCTTAAAATTTTACATCTCCAAGACCTGTAATTCTGAGCTTCTATCTGTTCACAACTTGTCATCCTTTCACTTACCCTGCCCCATTCTCTCACTCACACTAAACTTTGTCTTTGCATTTGTGCTGACTTCTGGTTCCTTGAACCATTCCTATTGTCAGGGGTGTGCTGGAGCCCACCTCCCTTAAAGCCAATGGTTAATTTTCATCATGAGCATTTACATTTTAGAAGTCAACAATCTCTACAATTCAGGGCTTGATGTGACACTGTTTATACAATTACCTATGTTTGTATCTTATTCCTTACTAGGCTATAATCTGAGTGGAAAGGAATTGTGGTTTATTTAAACTCCATAAATCCAGGGAGCCTAGCACAGTGCTCTGCATACAAAGAGTGCTTAATAAATATTGGTCAAGTAGGCAAATGATTCAGTCCTTGGGGCTATTGTCCTTTATTGCAGGTCATACAACTCAGGTTTTTGGGTTTCTAAACTTATGTAGGTGCTGGGGCCACAGAAAGCTAACACCATTTCTGCATACTTTGCGGATTATAGGTCAGAATCCTTTCTAAACTATAGCTCATGAACCCACATTGATATGATTTGCTTTTACTAGTTAGGAGGAGGACACAGTTCAAATAAAAAACATTTAAAAAAATCTTTTGTAATTATCATTATTATTAACTCATTAATTATCAACAAATTCAAATATCTCACCATATAATGAACAAAAAAGATGATTGCATGTGAAACTATGAACTATTGTTCCATGGAGTTTATTTTTAAGTATTATATTACTGTGTTTGCTTATCTCTTTCTGAACCTTTCTTCATTTACCTCTCTGCAAAGAAAAGCAAAAACAGTCACTGCCTTGAAGAAGCTCGTGTTCTAATGGGGGAAACAGCAAGCAGATAGCTGTGTTCTAGGGATATGCAAGACAAACTGAAAGTAATCTCAGAAGAAAGGCATTTGTTGGGGAGGGTCCTTAAGTGTGGCCCTAACTATCACTGAAAAGAATGGAAAGTCCTCTTATGAAAAGGGAGATTTGAGTTAAGGAAGCTAGAATAACCAGGAGGTAGAGATCAGGAGGGAGGGCATTCCAGGCAAAGGTCACCGAATCAGAAGATGGAGGGTCCTGTTTGAGGAATAACGAGAAGGACATTGTCTCTCTCATTAAAATGTGGGCTCCTTAAAAACAGAGACTGCCTTTTCCTTTCTTTATATCCCATCCTTTAACAGAGTGCCTGACACATAGTAAGCACTTAAGAAATGCTGTTGGAGTGACTGACCATACAACTCTAATGTTTTATCAATGCTGATTTTTTTTCATTTTTCTGACTTTCCCTCTTACTCCTGCCCAAGTAGAAGGCTTCTTATGTAAAACAAACAAACAAACAAACAAACAAAAAACCAAAACTAATATAGCTGGACAAAAAAGCAAAAGCAGTTAATGAAGTAGCATAATAATTACAACATGCCATTTCCTCCATAAATCTCTAGATGACTCTTCCACAGACATTCTAATGCTCAGGGGTAAGAATGAGCAGGCATAGAGATAATTTGTGAGACATACACATCTAAGAGACATATGTAGCTAGACTACCTACATGGAAGTACACACCCAGGGAACACTAGCTACTAGACCAGGGGTGGAGAACCTATGGCCTTGAGCTTCTAGGTCCTTGAGTGCAGCCGTTTGGCTGAGTCTGAGTTTTACAGAACAAATCCTTTTGTTAAGGGGATTTGTTCTGTGAAGTTTGGATTCAGTCAAAGGGCCACACTTGAGGACCTAGAGGGCCACATGTGGCCTCGTGGCCACAGGTTCCTTACCCTTGTACTAGAACACAAGTGTCGAAAGATAAGATTTCTATTGCTGCAGAACTGTTGATGTCTTGTGATGTCATCATGACATTTTCTTTTGTATCTTTTCCATGCTGAGCATCATATCAAATGTTCCTCACCAGGCATTGCATATCCGCCTTAGCTGGTCACCCACCATTCATTAGGACTACTATGGTTATAGTAAACCTCTCCCTCCAACAGACAGCTACAGCTCTTTCAGCTACCTTTGTCACTCAGTATGGAGCACTCTAGCTAGTGACTTTCTCATCTGTAGGAAAGGGATGTCAGCCTTTTAGCAATTCTTTATTTTTAGCAGTTTCTTCTGTGCCTCTTTGGCTAAGGAGCAATCTTCAGGGCCACCTGCTACTCTGTCCTCCATCCATTGTGGGGATGTGTGCTATGAATGATAAGGTACTCTGCAGTAGGGGAATAGAACAGCTCTCAATCAGTGCTCAGCCGGTATCTACGGAGTTCGTACCCTCAGCCAAGCTGCTCTTGGAAGGTAGCAGCAGATTATAGGATCACAGCTTAGACCTGGAAGGGACCTCACAGGCCAATCTCTTCATTTTACACATCCAGACTAATGCTACATCTGTGCTTTAGACCACTCCCTTTTTTTACCCTCTTCTTTGACTTCTTTGATTCATCAATCATTCGAGATCATCAGAAACTTATTTTAGCTCTTTGTTCTTATTCCACTCCCCTAGTGAAGCAAATACTTTTTTAGGTTTCTACTTTCTGAAATAAAAAAGGATCTGAGTGAAACTCTGGGGAGGAAATTACTTTCAACTCTCTGCTACCTACTATGTTATTATGTTCTATGTAATTTACATGGACTGGATAGTTGGAGAAGACTGAAAAGTCTGGTGATCATTTCTCCAATTCTTCCCCGCAACAAATAACCAGGTTTCTCCATAATTAATAGTAAAATACTTTGAAACACCTAAAACAAGTTGCTATGCTATTTTCAGGGAAGATGTGTTAGGGAATTACTTGCCTTTATCCTTTTCCACAGGCCAAGATGAAATTTTTACAACTATGTTCATACAGAGAAAACAGTAGCAGCTAAAAAACTGCAGAACCCTAGAGATTTAACTATCATGGGGTAATTGTCTCAGAACACTGCCATGCAGGAGTGGGAAGATAGTTCCTCCTCAGGAAGTTTTATTTCTTCCTTACAGCCACCACTGTCCCTCCATTTTACTTCATGGTCCTCGACCAGACTTTGAAACTACCTTCCTAAAGTTCCTTCACCAAGGTACTCCTCTCTTTGACTGCCTTTCCCTACCCAACACCCTCTGGGACAAGGTTCGGATGGCCTTCTCTCTTGTCGTGACTGTATCTATTTTCAGATACTCTTTATCTCCTCTTTACCGTCTATGCCTGGGGTGTATGGGGTGTTCAAGGAGGACCAGCATCTCTGGCATGAGGGCTTGCTGAAAACTTTTCAGGGCTGCTCATCCACCTTTGGTGTCTACCTGGCACTCAACTCTTAACTGTGGCTCCAAGAAGCTGTAGTATATGCAGTAGCCACATCCTGGTAAACCATCTCAGCAGACAGGCTAAACCAGGTTGAGGGTAACTGATGGGCCTCAAGCCCATCGGTGAGTTCAAGTATTTGAAGACTTCCTCTATGGAAATGGGCAGATGAAAACCATTTGTTCCAATGGCCATGAAGGCAGCTGAAGCAGGCGTTATGGAGCACTTAGAGCTTGGTCAGACATGGAAGACATCAAAGCCATCTTGATCCTGAGCCATCACCAGTCATCTTGACTTTTGTCTTGCCACTGGACTTAAGTGGCTCTGGAAGAGAGAGTGAGGCTGATGACTGTACAACTTCACCTTGCTTAAAAATCCAATTGACACATGAGTCAAGTCATCACCCCATGATAACATTAGTCCTTCTCAAAAACAAAGGACAAACAACAACAAACAACAACAACAACAACACAACCCTCTATGCCACTGGGGTTTTTTGCCTTAGGTGAAAACATTTCTAGTTACAGCTATAAAGGCATATAAGAGTTTGCTATGAAAAAGAAAAGAATGGCAATGTGGGGTATCACGACGTTAGTGGGATCATATTTCTGGATAATGCTACTGTGATAGGACTAATATCTACCAGTGTTTCACCATGATTTAGATTAGGTTGGGGCAGCAAAGTGACACAGTGGATAAAGTACAGGCCCTGAAGTCAGGAGGACCTGAGTTCAAATCCGGCCTCAGACCAAACACTTGACACTTACTAGCTGTGTGACCCTGGACAAGTCACTTAACCCCAATTGCCTTACCAAAAAAAAGAAAAGAGTCAAAAAAACCAGATTAGGTTCACATTTTCTCTTTCTTCACTGTTTCCTCCACCTCCCAGCACACCTAACGAAAATTAGCTTTGTTTAAAATGTAACAAAACTTCCCTCTTAGGCAGCTTTGTTGTCAGCTAACGGCATAAAAAACCTCACCCATTTAGAGTCTGGGCCTTTCAGACTTGGTCAGTGACCAGGACCACACAAGTCGTCTTATCCTTCTGTGCTGACCACATGTTTCCATAAGGAGGAGAGGATGGCTTCAACTTCCAAAGCTAAAGCTAATTGCCACTCTATCCTTCGTGATATATTTTCTATGATATTGTTGACTGGACCTATGAGGATCTCATTTCATTCCATCCCATTCCAACATTGAACTCAAGCTAACATGGTCCCAACATCAGGCTGGTCCCTAAAAACTAAGGAGATGTTATGTGCACATATCTACCTTATAATCATCAGATAATGTAAAATATGTAGCCTCAGTTACAGGAATTTGATAGAATCTGGAGAAGATTCCATTTGGTTATATCACTTTCTACCCAAGTTTCTCAGAGTCTAAAGGATCTGCATGTGAAAACAAGAAATAAACAGGAAGAGGGGTGTGATATGATTCATACCAACATACCTTATGTACAAGTATCTGTTCATTAACAAAATTACAAGTGGCGATACACTGCTCTGTAACTGATAGCTCTAGTTTTATCATCAAGGTAATAATAACAGGGACAAGAAGAATCTTGGCCTAGTGAACAGAGATCCATCCTCTGCATCAAGAAGATCTGGGTTCAAGTGTCTCCACTCTTTTCTGTCTGTGTGATTCTGGCCAAGTCACTCAATCTCTCAGTGGTCTAGGCAACTTTCTAAGACTATAGATTACAGAGGAAAATGCTGACCTGCATTGATAAAGGGAATTTCCTTAGCAGGAATTTCTGTATATTGAAGAAATCAGAGTTCTCATCCCTAGGCATTATCAAATACCTAGAAGTAGGCAGACAGAAATAGAAGCTAGGATGGGGGTGGAGGGAGAAGATTAAAAGCTTATTCTGTACTTTCTGAACATCTCACCAATTACAGAATTTTACAGTTGGAAGGGAACACAGAGGTGATGAATTTCCAAGCTATATCTGAAAAACAATTGTCTTTACAACTTTCCCAGCAAGGGCTTCAAGGCTTAAAGACCTTCAGTACCAGGGGAAGCCATTGCCCTGGTATTATGGCAGGTTGTTAAATAAATGGCTGTTGGTTGGGAGACAGCTAAATTACACAGTGGATAAAGTGTTGGACCTGGAGTCAGGAAAACCTGAGCTCAAATTTACTTCTGAAACATACTAGCTCTATGACCCTGGACAAGGCACTTAGCCTCTGTCTGCCTCAGTTTCATTATTTGTAAAATGGAGGAACAGTAGCATTGATCTTCTAACTTTATTGTGAGGATGAAATGAAATATTTGTAAAAACCTTTACAAACCCTAAAATACTGTATGAAAGCTTCTTCCTTCTGCTCATTCTTGTTGTTGTTGCTGCTGTCATCGTTGTTGTTGTTCTTCTTGTTGTTGTTGTTGTTGTTCTTGTTCTTCTTATTTTTGTTCCTGTTCTTCTTGTTTTTGTTCTTGTTCTTGTTCTTATTTTTCTTCTTGTTTTTGTTCTTGTTCTTCTTATTTTTCTTCTTGTTCTTATTTTTCTTCTTGTTCTTGTTCTTATTTTTCTCTTTGTTCTTATTTTGTTCTTATTTTTCTTCTTGTTCTTTTCTTTTTGTTCTTATTTTTCTTCTTGTTCTTGTTCTTATTTTTCTTCTTGTTCTTCTTGTTCTTCTTGTTCTTATTTTTCTTCTTCTTACTTTACTTCTTGTTCTTGTTCTTATTTTTCTCTTTGTTCTTATTTTGTTCTTATTTTTCTTCTTGTTCTTCTTGTTCTTGTTCTTATTTTTCTTCTTGTTCTTATTTTTGTTCTTCTTGTTCTTATTTTTCTTCTTGTTCTTGTTCTTCTTGTTCTCTTCTTATTTTTCTTCTTCTTGTTCTTATTTTTCTTCTTGTTCTTCTTGTTCTTCTTACTTTACTTCTTGTTCTTCTTATTTTTCTTCTTGTTCTTCTTACTTTACTTCTTGTTCTTATTTTTCTTCTTGTTCTTCTTACTTTACTTCTTGTTCTTATTTTTCTTCTTGTTTTTCTTCTTGTTCTTCTTGTTCTTCTTACTTTACTTCTTGTTCTTATTTTTCTTCTTCTTGTTCTTATTTTTCTTCTTGTTCTTCTTCTTACTTTACTTCTTGTTCTTGTTCTTCTTCTTACTTTACTTCTTGTTCTTGTTCTTCTTGTTCTTGTTCTTGTTCTTATTTTTCTCTTTGTTCTTATTTTTCTTCTTGTTCTTCTTGTTCTTGTTCTTATTTTTCTTCTTGTTTTTGTTTTTTGTTCTTCTTGTTCTTGTTCTTATTTTTCTTCTTGTTTTTGTTCTTGTTCTTTTTCTTGTTGTTGTTGTTGTTGTTGTTGTTGTTGTTCTTCTTCTTCTTCTTCTTCTTCTTCTTCTTCTCCTTCTTCTCCTTCTTCTTCTTCTTCTCTGCCTCCTCCTCCTCCACCTCATTCCCCTCATTGAAGGTCTTCAAGCAAAGGGTTGTTGGACAACTTGTAGGGGGAATTGTTTTTTCAACTCTGAGTTCATTTAGATTTTGAAATTGATTTTTTTTAGACACTCAAGAGGTACAGGGCAAACTTTGATATGATTCTACTAAAGATCATAGTGCTTTAAAGAAAGCTCTGTTAGAGAGGAGATGCAAGTCTCTCTAATGTAAAAAAAGATCAGTATTGTTTTGTGGAAGTAATCCCAACATACTGGCAGATTGTCTTGTTAGATGAAGACTGTTTTGGACATTCATGCTCAAACTGAATAATCCTTTAGCTGTGGTTTCAGCAAGATTTTCCTCTTGTGAGTGCACTGTCTTTCTAAAACTCCTTTTCTGCCTCTGATCACACATTTAGAGATGATTCTTTAAAAAAAAGACAATAAAAACTAATTAATTACCTAAAATTAATTAATTAATTAAAAACAGCAATGACAAAATAAACTCAAACCATGGACAAGTCAACTAAAGACTTTCAAAGAATGCTTTAAATTTTGCGAAGCATTTTATTTCCAACATCCCATCTGACTCAAAGAAGCCTCTGTGAGATAGGTACCACTGCCATTATTGTCCCTACTTTCCAGATGAAGAAACAGAGGCTCAGAGGCATTAAGATACTTGTCTATGGTTACCCAGCCGGTGACTATCAGCGATGGGATTTGAACCTAGTTCTTCCAGATTCTGAGCATCATGCCACATAGTGACATGTGGAGTGAGTCATATGTTTATTGCTTTGTCATAGACCTCTGTGGATGCTAGCATCAATATTTTTCAATACATTTAAATTTATTTAACTTAAAGTAAGATTCATGATGATATATACCAAATATCTGCAAGACAACATGGTCCAAAGTATCTTGCTGATTGATGGCAACCTCACATATTGCTATAATCATTCAACAACAAAACTATCATATCAAAGCAAAACACCTTGTGAGGAATTTTCTTTCTTAAGGCTCAAGCTGAGAGCAGAACACATTTTTCCCCCTTTCCAAAGAGGCCTGTGCTCTGATCCATGTTTATTACTTTTATTATTTAATAATATTATTTATTATGTGTTTGTTATTTTATAATAAAGAAAATAAAAATATATAAATAAAATTCCACAGTGTCCTCCAAAGCTGATTTCTGCAGCTCAATCTCATGAACTTTTGTAGGATCTGGAGACAAAAAAAAATTCCTGATAAATTACAATCCACATGCTATTCTCCCCCTCCCTCCCACCAACTCTGTTCTCTAAGAGACCTCTCCAGCAGAAGCTTGCCAAGTTATCTGGAGCCATTCAGCTAGCTGGCAGGTTTGGGTTTGTCCATTCTCTCAACACTGCAGGCGAGTAACCTGTTCCCTTTCCCTCCATCTGCCACATCCATTTCAAGTTGGATGGGCAGAGGAACAGTGACCATCCCTTCAAAAATGAGTGCCACCCCCTTCGATCTGTAGATAGCCATTTGAGTCCTATTTTGTAATATTATACTTCTAATAATGCACTTCCCTGCACAGCATGGCAGTCACAAAAATTATAACAGGACCTACAGCATCATAAACTCAGGTAGAGTCACCATGGGCCAGGAGACCAGCTACAGACCAGATGGCCCATTAAACGCTTGCCTGTGTCAGCCCAGGAAAAAAAAAGTTAGCTTAATCATCTGAGCCCCCAAACTGTAGTGAGTGGTGGGGCCCCAACATCACCATTTTTAGACAAATATGTTTACTAGCTTTTGTATCTGCTCTTGGCACCATCTGTATTCTCATTTTTTTTCCCATGCCAAGAAATTCTCTCTGAAATGCTTGCATTTGGTCACTTCTCTATCTTCAGAATATATTGTTATGTGTGCATGCACACACAGCATACTTGCATATGTATGTATATTCGTATGTGTGGGCATGCCCTATAGTTGAAAATTCAGTCTAGTATTTGTCTCAGTTGAGTTAATTGTGTTTCAGGGTCATATGTGGCTCCCACAAGGACTCCCTTTCAATCTTGGCATTTATTTTCTTAGTGCTGGAAGGAAAATCTATTCCATTTTTCTCCCTAATGTATGGCTGTGCTGAAAGATTACTGAGTTCCTGGGTTGGCTTAATTTTCTAACTGATTGTGAAGAGCAGGATGAGTTTGTAAACAGTAGATCTTCCTCGGCAGTGAGGGCTTAGCTTAGATGTCATAGCTGATTTTGGGGGTTGGCATATTTCACAGAATGCAACTATTACCGAAAATGGGGCTATTAGCTTTGCAGGTGTTCCCTGCAGAGACGACTCTGGGAGCAGGTACTTAGCTCCATAGGTTCTGTCAATGCGGCATCTCTGCTCATGAAGCATCAGATGCCTGATGAGACATCTTGGCCCATCCTAACCTCCCAGATCCACTATACATCTCAATTCCTGTTCACTTTCACAGTGGCTGTGCTATATTGCTTTTGGTTCCTACCCAGGTGCTATGGGGCATCTATAGATTTTTGGCTGAGGCTGGATGTCATGTAACTAGTTGAAGTCACAGGGTCCTCAACGGGTGATCAGCAGAAATAGCAAAATTCAAAAAACAGCTACACTGCAGACACCTTCAATTAGAAGTGTGACTCTCAGAGCCAGGCCAAGAATCAGGTGGAACGATTTATAACAGTCTAATTCATAAATAAAATAGTCACCCTCCTCTCACTCCTCCTACCTCCCATTCCTTATCAGTGCACTTTGTAGCATGAGTGAAAAAATCTTAGACGTGAAGAATGACTGGGACCTTAATTAAAGATGACTTGTCTAATAAGGTACATACCACTGCAGAACTTAATTTCTACCTTTGTTGGAAGGCTTGACTGACAGTTTGAGAAACACTGCTGTAATGAGTGCCATAAGCCAAGAGGCTTCTCCAGACCTCATTTCTCACCTTCCCCTATTATCTTCTTCTTCCCTCCCCTAATGGAGGGGGGAAAAAAAGGAATTGCCCAACTTCTCTTCTGCGCATTTCTAGCAATTGCAAGGTAGGAATGGCTTAGTAAAAAGCCTAATTCCATTCAAAATGACTCATTTTATAGTTCAAAGGAAGACCGAGTATTCTGCATTTTGAAGTTGAAAAGTGAGGGAAGTAACCAGGTACAGTAGAAAAGAGCCTAATGTTGTAGAAAGAATTACACGATTTGAATTCAGATCTCGTACTTACTACTTGTTTGAACTAAGGCAAGTCACATAACCTCGATTAAGTAAGACTCTAAAGTCTTTTCCAGTTTTAGAGATACATATGACTAGAGCCTGTATGTCATGTGTCTAGATTCCTAGAGTAGCTATCTATAAATCAATCAGCAAACATTGAGTAAGCAGCAGCTATGTACCAAGTATTGTGCTAGGTGGTCGGGGTAACAATCCCTGCCTTCAAAAAGCTTACATTTTATCTGAGGAGACAACACATACATTTATGAGCATATATCCAGTAGATATATAACAGGACATGAGTAGAACTACCCTGTCTGCTTCTAGCTGACCATATGTGTCAGTTCAGGATCTGGGTGCTTCGGGGTTGTTGAATTCCTTGACTGTTTCTCACTGGCCATACCTATTAAACACTGATGGATTTTGAGTGTTTTGGGGAAGAAGCAATTTCTTTATTGTCTACTGAGCAGCAAGAAAGCCTGATAACTCAATAGACCTTTTAGAAAATGAGTGGTTCTGCTCCTGTATCTCTTCTTTCAACCTTCCAGAGGGCATCATGTAATTCTGGGACTTCCCATGAGTGGTGACTCTTCTCCACACTGACAGAAAGTTAACTACTGCCAAATGGTTGGTAGAACAGTGACATTCAGCTAGGTGAGGTTGAGCCTGGATCTTTCGCTATCATTTCTATTTAGTATTTGTTTGCTTTATCCTAGGTGACTGAAAATTGATTTCAAGATGGATGGATCAGGGCTTGGAAGTATCCTTATGAGTCTGACAGATCCACAGATCTTGGATTCTCATTTGGAATCAGTTATACTTTGGAAAGGGTCTATGGCAACTACTCCAGTTATATTGGAGATGACCCTGGTCTGACTGCTTAGAAGATATCTGTCATGAGGAGGACAGTGCCAAATGGAGGTGAAATGTAAATGCCTATTTTGCAATCCCAGTTAATGCTTTGTGTTTTGATGATTTTAGGTTGACTTCAACAGGTGACTTTTTGTCTTATCTTGCCTCCATGATACTTCCTAGACTGCTCCATGTATATATACATGCTCTACGCTGTATACGTAATCCTCTCTTTCCAACTCCCTCTTAGAGGGTTGGGACTGTCTTGCTTGTATTTTTATCCCCATTGCTGAGCTTACCACAAAGCCAGGCACATAGCAAGTGTTTAATAAATGCTCTCTATATGCAAAGCATTTAGCACAGTGCTTGGAATGTAGTAATTTAATAAATGCTTGTTTCCTTCCTTAACTTTGGAAACAATACCTCTCTTAATGTAGCCCAAAAAAATTATAGGTTTCGTTTGGGTTAGGTCTGCCACATTACATTGCTTACTCTAATTGAGTTTGTAGGCCATTGGAACTTCCAGAGCTTTCTCAGAACTCACGCTCTACTATATTAGTCTTTCAGGATTCATGGTCCCCTTGATACTATTATGGAGTGTTAAGGGAGGACTTTAACAGAATAAATGATGCCCAGCTTAAAATTTAACAAGGTAATCTGGGAGCTCCAAAAGCAAATTTGCTGGATTGGATAAAGATCAAACTCAATGACATTTCTGGGTCAACTCCAAATCTGGGCTCCAAATTCATGCTGGACATTAGTAAGACTCCGTATTCATACTGGACATTAGTACAAGTGTCCATCTGTCCCCATACATGCTATATATGACTTTGTGACTTGTTATGGTCCAGAGAGCCATGGTTTCACTAAGAACAGTCTCCCAAAAGAGCAGTCTAAGTCTTAGTGTCTGTACCATCAGTGCTATTAAAGATTTTCATCACTTTCATTATGATAATTTAGATGTAAGACTTTTTTTTTTCCTATTCTAACACTTTGAGAACTGGGTTAAGAGGCCATAGAATGGAACTTACTTGAGACCACTCAATGGGAACTTAATTAGAAAAACACAGGCATTGTTTTTGTTGGTAGAGATAAACGCATGGTTTCTGGGAATTTCTTTCCCTTTTTTTTTCCATCTCCCTGCCCATTTGATGAAGCAATGACTTCCTCCCTTGTACCTTTAATGATGGTATCTTTTTTCACCAAGCACAATCACTGGTCTCTAGGACCTTCTTTGTTTAAAAACAGAAAAACTTCCCCCAAAATGATATTTTGTAAGCAAAAAATAGAAGGGAGAGGAAAAGGGCCAGATTCTACATAAAACATCTAACTATTACTAACAGGTTATCGTTTGGCTTCTGTTACCTGGGACATGCTTAATTGGGGCAGCTGTTTTATTGGGCACTCTCTCTGGAAAGTCCATGCAGCTTTATGAAAACAGGGGTAATAAAAATGATGCACAACTTCTGGTTGTAGGGGAGAGCTTTGGCATAGTGGGAGGCAAATTGAGAGTGAGCTTGGTCTACTGAATTGAACACTGACCTGGGAATTAAGCCATTCTGGGATTCTGGGAAGTCTCTTTTTAATGCCGAGTATCCTCGTCTCCATGAAAACAAAATGGGTTGAGTATAAGTCACCTATCTGCTTTTGGCATCAGTTTAGACTGAAGCCCAGTTTATGTTTCTTATGTATGTACAAAGGTAAGTATATATGTGTACATGCAGATGTATATCTACATATATATTCACCTATGTGTGTGTATATGTGTGTGTGTGCGTGTGTGTACATATATACACACACATACACCTGTATGTATACGGGCTAAATCCAGGTTGAGGGTAGCTGACAGGTCTCAAATCTGTCAGTGAGTTAGGTGGATGTCTACTCCCAGCATGTGAAGATTCTCCCTGGCAGAATGGATAGATTAGAACAATTTGTTGCAATGGCCATGAGGGCTGCTGAAACAGGCCCTGTGGAGTGCTTAGAGCTTGCTGAGACATCAAAGATGCCGACATTATCCACTGCATCCTGGGCCATTGCCAGACATCTTGATTTTTGTCTTGCCACTGGACTTAGGTGAATCTGGAGAAGAGAATGAGGCTGACAACTTTGTGGCAACTCTATTTCACTTCAATCCACTTCACCCATGAGTCAAGCCATCACCCCATGACATCATTGGTCCTCTTTGAAAATGAAGGATGAACAATGAGTACAATGTATAGGTATACATACACATATGTACACTTGTCTCCTTACTTAGAATGCAAGTGCCTTGGAGGTGGGATTATTTCATTCTTTATATTTCAAAATCTAGCACCTCGCACATACTATGTTTTGAATGAATGCTTGTTGATTGAATGGTTGATTTGGTAAATCAGTTCACTTCACTGGATCCCTGTTCTCTCATTTTCCCACTAACTACGTCTTCATTGTTTTGTAACCATAAAGCTCTGAACACTGTTCTCTAGGGATGGTAATCCTGAAACAAGTTTGGAGGTTAATAAGCTCACTGGACTGGGGGGGACAGCTCCCTAACTTTCCCCAGCTGTTGAAACTGTTGCACTCTTAGATCTGTTAGGTTATCAGGGCTCTGGGAATCTTTTACTCTTGGTATTAATGCCACAGCAAAGCTGAACAGACAAAATTAACAATACGTTGCTCTAGAGGGGGAAAAATTAGTACTTTTTAATAAGGATCATTAGTGTCAACAAAATGGATACAAAATTGAACTTGAAAGTAAGAAGACCTGGGTTCAAATTCTGCCTTTGACTTTTCTTGTCTGTGCAGTCCTGGGCAAGTCCTTGATTTCTCAGTGCTCCAGGCAACTGTCTAAGACTACAAGAGTAAAGAAGGTGGCAGGCTACAATGGTAGGCATTTTCTCACCAGTGAGATTCCCTGTACGAAAGAAATCATCGATCCACTCCTTATCTCTAGCTATTAAAATATAGATTATAGAAGAATCCTTTACTCAGTAATGAACATACCAGTCTAGTGTAAGTCACACTACCAAGTATGATGTCCTTGGTCCATCAGAGGAATCTATGGCTCAATGAAATACAAATCTATCAATTACAAGTTATGTATAATTATAAGTATTAAAATGTATCAACAGTTTTGATAAATACATACAGTACATGTTTATTCCTCTAAAGAAGATGAAACTGGATTATCTATTCTAGGCCTGATTGATGAGCATTTCTGGATTGCATCCATTTGGAACTTGGTAAAACAAATGGACTATCAGTGACAGACAGACACAAAGACAGGAAGAGAGGTAATGAGAGAGAAAGAAGAGAGGGGAAGAGAAGAGAAGAGAAGAGCAGAGAAGAGCAGAGAAGAGAAGAGAAGAGAAGAGAAGAGAAGAGAAGAGAAGAGAAGAGAAGAGAAGAGAAGAGAAGAGAAGAGGAGAGAAGAGAAGAAAAAGAAAAGGAGGAGAGAGAGAAAAGGAGAGGGAGGGAGGGAGAGAGAGAGAGAGAGAGAGAGAGAAGAGAGAGAGAGAGAGAGAGAGAGAGAGAGATGCAAAATAAGCTAGGCCTCTGTTGTACTGTTTGTTCCAGCTCCAGGTCAGCAAGCAGGGACAGGAAGAAGACCTACAGGATCTGAGTTACCAGACTGTTGTTCTCTCAACAGCCCAGAGACTAGAGAGCAAATATAGGAATAGAACCAGGAAGTTTTTTGCTCCTTTCACAGCTACCAAATGATAAAGCAATAAGAGGGAAGGTTGAGCATTAAAGGTCCTGAAATTCTGATGACTATTTCTGATCATACTACGTACTATGCTCAGGCATGTTTGCTCCACTTCCTCAAAGATGATGCAACCCTGTCCAGCATAAATGAATATGGATGGGAGTCTGATCTCCATTGAGTAAACAGAGTTCTATCTTTTTCCACGAGGGCCACATGATTGAATCATGAGAATCCTGACCTATATCTAAGATATTTTCATTCTATCACCCATTGGGTAACATGCTTGTGTCCTCCTAAAAGAAAAGAAGGAAAAAAGCACTTATTAAGTGCCTACTATGTGCCAAGCACTTCAGGTACTAAGTGCATTATAAATATCACTGCCCTTGATCTTAGTGACAACCTTGGAAGGATTTTACAGTTGAGGAAACTGAGCAGACAAGAGGTTAAATGATATGCCCAGGGTTACATAGATATTGAGTGTTTGAGATTGAATTTGAATGCAGGTCTTCCTGACCGAGGCCTGGTGCCGTATCCATTGTATCACCCAGCTGCCAGGTGAATTGACCAGACAGGTTAGAGAATTGTTAGGCTCTTCTACTACCCTCATCATCATTCAAAGAACCAGAAGATATTACTTGTCAATCAACACACTGCCAAGGCTAGTGGAGGAGGAGACATCCCTGACACAGCTGGTACAATTCAGACAAGTTGTGCTAGATTGGATTTGACATTGTAACTTCTTCATCACTTTGTTCCCCAATGGTGCATAATGGCATGTGGGCACTAGAGCAACGTGAGCCATGCAAATGGATTGTAAACACCTCATGAGACAGGCAAATTAATAATAATAATAATAATAATAATCCTCACAATAGTCCTGTTAGGTAGGTACTATTATCACCACCATTTTACAGTTGAGAAAACTGAGGCAAACAGAAGTTGAGTGACTTGCCCAAGACCACACAGTAAGTAATGAATGCCAGATATCAGATTTGAACTCCACTCTTCTTGACTCCAGGCTCAGCACTCTATCTACTGTACCACCTAGTTGGCTGCGAATGGACTGTATGACACCTCCACACCCCTCACTGGTAATGCAAAGGGAGTAGCTGCAAAACATAAGTCACAAATGCTAATGATGCACCACACTGCCTCTGTTTTGGGGGCTTTCTTTCACATGCATAACACTGACCAATTTTTTTTTCTATTTTAATTTTTTTTTTAGGTAACTGGGGTTAAGTGACTTGCCCAGAGTCACACAGCTAGTATGTGACAAGTGTTTGGTCTGAGGTCAGATTTGAACTCAGGTCCTCCTGTCTTCAGGGCTGGTGCTCTATCCACTGCACCACCTACCTGCCCCGGTACTATTTTAAATTTTAAAACATATTTTTGTTGCTATATTTTGTTTTATATTTTCTACAATTCCTCTTGCATCTCCTCCTCTCCTAACATCCCAGAGAGCTATCCCTTATAAGAAAGATTTTCGAAGACGAGATAGGAAAAAAATTAGTAAAACCAATCAACAAATAAAAAAAATCTGGTGATCTATGCAATCTCCTAGTCCTGTTGACCTTCATCTCTGGCAGGAGAGGAGAGGAGAGGGTAGGAAAGATGTCTTTTCATATCTCTTCTCTAGCTGACTGACTTTCATGATAATATCCACTGGTTTTCACCAGATACCTTCCATCATGTTCTCTTACATTCAAATGCTGGCTAGTTTCTATCCCCACCCAAACCACATTTCCTGGTCCTCTTTCTCCTCTTTGACAAGATTCTTAAGATGCCTTACAGGGTCATTGGACAGAACGTTAGATCTTGAATCCAAGAACCTGGACAATCCCACCTCTGTCCTTACCTTTGCAACTCTATAGCTCTTATGGGGTGTAGTTATAGCTCTGATCAGTTCCCTATTATCAGAAGGGAAGACTGATAATTTTAGGTAGAGTTTGGACTAACTGGTTTCTGAAGTTCCTCTCAAATTTTCAGTTTAATGGTACTATAGTATTTGGTCAGGTTGTTTAACCTCTCTGAGCCTCAGTTTCCTCATCTATACAACAAGGGACTTAGACTAGATAGACTTTAAGGCCCATTCAAGCTCCAGATCTATCATCCTATGAACTGCTGTCCAGTCCACGGGTACTCACAGCAGAAATGCTTAGGGAGATCTCCACCATGTTGTGCAAAGTAGACACCTCAGTTCATTCTTCTGCCTCTCTACCCTGGGCAGCACTCCAATTCTGACCTCCAAAAGTCAAATAAGGTCTTCACAAATTTAACATTCTATGAGCCTATGCTTTTATTCTATGATTTCACATTAAAGATTTTGTGATTAGTTTGTTAAGTCCTGTGTGATCTTCAGTAGAAGGTTAAACTAGAATTAAAAACTTTCTACCAGGATCTTTAGGCTAAATGGCATTTCCCAAATGCCAAAGCCTGAATTCCATTCAAAGACATACGGACAAGATTCTTAGCTCAGTGTCACGTGCTAGACCAAGAGTCAGGAAATTTGAATCCTATTCTTAGCCATCTTCAAATGTGTCAGGGGCTGCTATGTGGAAGACACATTTGACTTATTGTTCTTCGTTCTAGGAAAAATAGGTAGAAATTATACAATAGCAGATATTAACTCAACTCTCTAATAATTAGAGTTATCTAAAACCGGAAATGGTCTGCCTCAGAATTCCAGAGCTGGAACTAGCTTAGGGGAGGTGGGCCTTTGATCTAGAGTGCTGACATGGATAAGGTGAGGACAAGGGGTCTTTCCTCCCTGTGGCAACCAATGCTGGTATTGCATTGCTATGATGCCATTTTCTCTGGGGACACATTTTCTTCCAAAGCCCTAAGGTAGGGATAGCTAGGGTGTCATTTCACCCTTGGTCAAGCTGTCTTCTGTGTTGCTAATATGTTGCGCTTTTCCTTCATTGAATTTGTGCCATGTGTAGTTATGGCACCGACAGTTCCCTATTATCAGAAGGGAAGGATAGACAATCATTTGTTGGGCATGTTGTAGCCAAGATTGATGATTTCTGGTAGAGTTTGGACTAAGTGACTATTAAGGTTCCTTCCAAATTTTCAGTTTGATGGTATGATGAATAAAGAGGGCTAGTCAAAGGATGCTTAAGTGGAATTTAGTTTTTTAACTCAGATAACCCATGCAGAAGCTTTTGGAATTATTTTCAAAGGAGATCAAAGGATCTAGTCACACCTTTCTTTTTCAATACTGAAAATGATATTCATCAGCTTACTCACCTACTTTACTCATAAAACTTGGCTCCAAAAACTTTTGGCCAGTTAAAACATTCAGATCTACCCTCAAAGGACAAAAACTTATTAAAGATCTTTGGCAGAATCTTTTTAAAAATATGCTATAGTCTCTGGCTACTAACCAAGTCTCCAAACAAGTTGTTCCAAAGTTGTTTTCAGCAAGGGGAGCATTTTTGGAATATGTGTGTAGCTTCCATAGGTGACTATTTGGAAAGGGACAGCACATTGCATCATAGCTTCAGAGCTGGAAAGGACCTCAGAGGCTGAATCCAACTCCTTCACCTTACAGATGAAGAAAGTGAGGAATAGAGAAGTTAAAATGACTTGCCCAGGATTACAGAATTAGTAAGTGCCTGAGGCAGAATTTGAACACAGAGCTTGACTCCAAGTCAATGTTTTCATTTGTGTGCATAAATTGTTAAAAACTCTTTTGTTAATATATCAATATTCTTATCATGCAGCCACATTTCACATATCATTAATAGTATGCTTAGGAGTCAGATCCTACAATAAAAATGAACATTTATGTAGTATTTTAAAGTTTACAAAGCTTTCCCCTCCCATGTCTCTGAAGTAGGTAGTACAAGTATTTTCTATGCCTATTTTATAGTTGAGGGAACTGAGAGAGATTAGGTACCTTGTATATACCACAAAATTTCAAATGATTAGAGTTGAGAGTTGAATTCAAGCCCTCAGCTCTTAATTTTTTCTGTATTTGGCTTTTCTTTTCCTCTTCATTCCACCCTCCCCCCCCAAAAAAACACCTGCCATTGTAGTCTTATTCTCTACTCTTTATTTGGAAGGAATGAATATCTAATAGAGAAGATGAAACAATATTATTTCTTTGTGGCTTTTCCTAGTCTGATCATGATGGGCCCCTCTCAAACTTTCCCCTCTCTCTTTTCCACAGGGAAAAGGCCTTCTAGCTCATTGCTATGCTATTCAGCAAAGCACCTTGAGCTGTTGAAATGTTTGCAGTCTGATCATAAGGTCAATGCTAGAAATTTTAAGGTATAAAAAGGATTAGCAAGAGCTTGCTGCAGCGTGGTGATGTCATAATCATTGTTGGAATTAATGTTGTGTTACCTCCACTATTTGCCTCCCAAAAGTCTTTGGGGGTTGTTCTGCTGAAGGTCACTCTGGGCTGAAGAATTGGCATTTAAACGATTTTGCTCATAATGAATTTCTTCTCTGGGAATGGCTTTATGCCATCATTTGCTATTATTTTGATTAACAAAAGCCAGGGTACAATGAAGGATCGTAAAGTCTGCAGTTGCGTGTATGTGCATCTTGGCTCCTCATGAACAAAAGCCAGTTATCAAGGGTCATTGACTTTCTGGGCTAAACTACAGACATGGAATTCCATTTCCATAAAAAAGTTGGCCTTGTGAAGCAAGATTCTGAAATGCTCCTGGTTTAGGTTGCTCTGGCTGCTGATTTATATACCAGAGAGACTTCACCAATCTTAGGAGCTTAGAGTCAAAGCTGGTAGGAACCTTGGAGATCACTGCATCCAATCCAAGTGAGGAAATTGAGGCACAAAGGCATTATGAGCTAGTGTCTGAAGTAGAATTCAGACTCAGATCTTCATCCCTCCAGATTCAGTATTCTATCTACTTTACAATCCTTCCTTTCAGATGATTTCAACCCAAATTCCAAAGCATGACAACAGTATTTGACCCTATTTGGATATCTTTTCTTTTACATTGGCAAGATAAATGGATCCCTGCTGTTGAGGTTCATTGTCAGTGACATACGGCAATGGTATGTTTGTGAAGGGAATCATTACTAGTTGTCCACAATGATGGCCCGAGTGTGGTATAGGAGACATTTGTTTTTTATTCTTCCTGCCTAATAGAAATTCTTCTGGAGAGAATAGAAGGTAAAGCAGGAGATGTGGGATAGCTACTGAGGACTTGGTACTCAAAACCGTAGTGGGGACTGTGATTCTGGTGATTCGTCCTTCCAACAGGAATTTTGATCTTATCTATCCCATTCTTGAGAGTTGGTTGACTGACCGCAGGCCATTTTCTACTTACATACAAAAGCATTCTTAAGTTGTACCAAATAAGGTAGTTATCCTAAGTCTTATTCTCTGGGAACCCTATTTGGATAGAGATACAGGAAGAATGAAGTGGTCCTTCATTTGGTTCCTTTCTTCACCCATCTCCATCATGGTCCTCCTTCCAGGAGAATAAGGTAACTAGTTAAGATTGGTTTGATCATGTCTCAGAAGCTGATATGGGATACTGCTAGTATTTGGGTCACCAGTTATTCAGGAAGAAGTCCAAAAAATGGAGAAGAAAAGCTATGCATTAAAATAAAAACATTTTATTGATATCTTTTGCTTTTACATCACTTTCACTTCCCAATATATCCCTCCTCATTCTTCTTCCAGATACCTATCTCCTATAACAAAGAATTTTTTAAAAAAGAGGAAAATAAGAGCAGTTCAATAAAACTAATTAACACATTCACTAAGTCCACCATTATATACTGTGTTCCAAACCCATAGCCCCCATCTATTCAAAGACGGGAGGGAGCTACATTCTCATATGTCTTCTTTAGAAACAAGCTAAGTCATTACAATTTCACAGTATTCAGTTTCCATTTTTAAAGGAGTTTGCAATAATTCTGTATATCATTTTGTGATTCTGTTTATTTCACTCATTAGTGGTTCACATATCTTCCCATACTTCTCAGTATTCTTCATTTCTTATATTTCAGTGCTATTCCATTACATTGAGGTGCCATGATTTGTTTAGTCATTCCTCATTCTGTGGTGATCTGCTTTGTTTTGAGTTCCTTGCTGCCATGCAAAGTGTTGTTATAAATATGTGTAAGATGTATATGAGATCTTACTGTCTTTGACTTTGACTTCCTTGGAATATACATCTAACAGATCTCTGGTTCAAAGCTTGTGAGTGTTTTAATTACTTTCTTAGCATAATTCCAAATTGCTTTCTTTCTAGAATGGCTCAACTAGTTCACAACTCCATCAGCACTGTATTAAGGTTCCTTTCTTTTTACAAGCCCTCTACTATTCACTATTTTCATATTTTGTGATGTTTGCCAATCAAGCTACATATTTGTACCTTGGAAGATGGGAATGGGAGATACTGGCCAGTTCAAAATCAGGATAAGCTTAATTTAGCAGAAGTTGATAAACTGAATGTGTGAACGGAACATCTAACGAACCTAAACATTCTGCAAGAACTATTTATCATTCATTCTACTCTGGTGCTCCCTATTCAAGGGTTACTCAGACATTCTCAGCACACAGATTTCCATGTGGATTTTCAGAAAGACCTTAGTAACATGTTGGAATTGAGGCCACATGCCCAAAGCTTTTGAGTAGTGAAAATAAAAGAATGGCCTGAGTTCAAGTCTTACTCCTTTGACATACTGGCTGTATGACCCTGGGCAAGCCAATTTACCTCTGAGGGCTCTAGGTAACACTATAAGACAATAAGTTGCATAAATGGTGTCAACCTGCTTTGATAAAGGATATTCCTTACCCAGAAATTCCCATGCTAATGAAATCATGGGTCTGGTCCTTATGACTATTACTAAAAACATGAATAAATTATATATTAATATATAATTTGAGGATTGATATAATAACTGAGGACCCAGTGGAGGGTCAAGATAGCCAATAATAATTAAAAAAATATTATTCTCATTAGATTTAGGAGTTATAGTTGATCCTACTCTTAAAGATCCAGGTAAATTGGAATTTGGAAGTCCAGACTGAAGGACAAATGCTAGAGGCCACAGTGTTGTAGACATGATTGAGGTAAGAAGGGCCACAGTTAGTATGCCTTTTTCATTAAAAAAAAAATCCTATCTCATAAGGTCATATTCTTTATTTAGGATGAACTGTCATTTGCTGAAACCTTGTGCTTTTCCCCCCATAAGGCTAGTAGACTTCCTCTGAATTAGTCTATTCCCAAGAACCCGGGGAGATCAACCCACTGGATGTATTCACTTCTGTGAACTTTTTGGCTCAACACCAGTGCATTGCTCTGTCATGGCTTGGATCATGGCTTAGATCCTTAAGCCTTTATCTGCTCCTCTTCTCTCCATCCCCCCAACCCACGCTCTCCTTCCAGCCCTGTTAATCATCCCTATTCATCACTGGTAGTGAACACACCTCCGGAGAGCAAAGGTAACTAAGAACAAGTCTGAGCAGAAGTGCCCAGAAAGGGCCACAGGGGAGAAGGGGGTTGGAAAAGGTCCATGTGTAGTATTTGCCAGTTTCAGTTCACCCCCAGTTCAGGCCCAAATCACATTTCCCCTAGACTATTGCAACAGCAATCTCATTGGTTTCTTTGCCTTTCTAGTTGACTAGGTAGGTCTTTGGATTAGCAAAATGGAAGCACTATCCTGCCATCACCCAAGTTCAAAAATAATAATTACAATGGATGAGACTAGACCTGTGATTTCATTTGTATAGGGAGCTCATGATGAAGAAACTCCTACCAATGTAAACCAGTGTTTTCTCTTCAACTAATAGTCTTAGAGAGTTTCCTGGAGCACTGAGAGGTTAAATAATTGCTTAGGTTGACACAGCCACTATATGTTGGCCAGCATTTGAACCCAGACCTCACAGATGCCAAGGTCAGCTCTCTTTCTAATGTGCTACATTGCCTAACTTATAATCATAATCTCCCTCCTCTCCTCCCTCCCTTCCTCCCTCCCTCCTTTCCTTCCTTCCTTCCTCCCTTCCTTCCTTTCTTCCTTCCTTCTTTCTTTTTTGATATTTAAACATATACTTTAATACTCTTTGTATTAACATTCATTTCAAAGCTTAAGCCAAGTTACAGGTGATTTAGTTTATAAAATTGAATTTTACTTTGTTGTCAATATGGAGGATTTTCTAATCTCTGTAAACAAAGAAAATATCCATAGTGTTGAGATTATGGATCCTTGAAAGTATCTCTCATTGCTAAAGGGATTTCATGTAATAAGGCAAGGAGGGGCAGGTACTATGAGGGGGAAGACCTTTTCCTTGACCCTCAAATAATATTAAGTTTAAGGATAATTATGAAGGCAAATCTGCTATAGTCATTTTCAGATGTCTAGGTCAGAAGGAACATTAAGGTATCTGGATTATTTCTCCTCCTTCCTTAATTTTAATCTTTTCTCTTCCATCTCCCCTGCCTAATATGCCTAGATTCTATGGTCCCAGAGCCCATTCTCACTATATCTTTTCTTGTTCCCTGGGCCACCACACATATTTTGTATTTTTCTCCAGCTGCAGCATGGCAGTGGCTCTCCAACCTCAGGCAATTCCCAGCCTCATATTCAGGTTTTCCTGCCGTATCAAACCCTCAAGCACCAGCACACAAGACAACTGAAGAGGAAAAGATTAGGGAAAAACTGCCCAAGATATGCCTGTGTTGGGAGAGGGCAGTTGGGTACATATAGACAAGGGACTGAGAACACTCTGCTCTAGTTGTGGGGTCTAGGTAGTGGGGGAGGAAACCCTAGTTGATGGGGAGCAAGATCCAGGTGTTTGTCTTTTAATGTGTGATAATAGCAATAATAATATGGTACATGCTCTCAGCTCAGTACTGTTCAGGTCAATTCATTTCAATGAATTGGACTCAATTCAACAATCATTTATCAAGTACCTGCAATGAATAAGGGATTGTACTAGGAACTGAGAATACAATGAAAAGAACTGAAAGACTTCTCTCCCTGAAGGAGAAATGATATGTTCTCAGGTAAGTAGAATACAAAGTAATATGAGTAAGGAGAGAACTCTAAAAACAGGTGTGCATGTGTGTGTGTGTGTGTGTGTGTGTGTGTGTGTGTGTGTGTGTACGTGTGTGTGTATGTGTATGTGTGTGCAGGAGAAGGGGGGGCTGGAGAGTGGGGGTGGGTAAGATCAGGGAAGGCATCAGAGGATATGGCACCCGATCTGAGTCCTGAAAGAAAATAAATATCATAAGAGACGGAAATGAGGGCAACAATTCCATTCTAGGCTGAGTTGTGGTTTGACAGGCACAAGGTGGAGGGAGGGGAAGGATGGAATCTTGATTTCAGGAAACAGGTAATTGCCCATTTTGGCCAAAATATAGAGTGGGTTCAACGGAAGAACATAAAATAAAACTGGGCAAGTAAATTGTTTCTGCCAATGATTATGCATTTTAACCCAGAAGCAATAGATGGCTTATTGTTATTATTATTATTATTATTATTATTATTATTATTATTATCATCATCATCATCATCATCATTGAAAAGGGGAGTAATTGTGCCTTGGGAAGTTGACTTTGAAATCCGTGAGAAGCATGCATTGGAGAGGCGAAAAATGTTACAAGAAATACCAATTGAGAGGTTTTTTAAGAACTTGAATGAGGATTACAGTCATGTTGGTAGAGAGGAGTTGTAGTTTTGCCCAGGTCATTCCCCTACTCAGTAACATCCAGAGGCTCCCTATCACCTCCTGGATCAAACACAAAAATGCTCTGTTCGACATTCAGAGTTCTTCATAACCTAGCTCCTACTATCTTCCCAGTCTTCTTATACCTCAACACAAACTATTCGATCCAGTGGCACTGGCCTCCTTGCTATACCACGAACAAGACACTCCATCTCTTGGCTTTGAGTGTTTTCTTTTGGCTATTCCTCATGCCTGGAATGTTCTCTCTCCTCAACTCTGCCTACTGGCTTCCCTGGCTTCCTTTATGTTCCAACTAGTTTCTTTTGCCTCTTTTTGTATCTTCAGCACTTAGAATAATTCTTGCTACATAGTAGACCCTTAATAAATATTTATTAAATGATTTGTTGAGCCACATGCAAGAGATAATGTGGTAGTGGGACTGACAAACCTTGGTAAATGGTTTTAGGGGGTGAAGGCAATGCGAAAATTAAAGAAAACTTCAAGGTTTGAAATCTAGGTAACTTGAACTGTCAGTGGTACCGTAGAGATAGAGAAGCTTAGAGGAGTGAAAGTTCAGGAAGAAATAGTTGGCCTGTATAAAGTTAAGCCAAGCCAAGTCAACAAGCATTTACTAACTGCCTCCTAGGTATTAGAGATAAGATTTGGGGCTACAAAGAAAGGCAAAAACCATCTCTGACCTCAAAGAATTTACATTCTAATGGCAGAGAGAACTTTGTAAACAACTACATACAAACATGATATTTAGAGGATAAATTGGAGGTAATCTCAGAGGGAGGCACTAGCATTAAGGGACTAGGAAAGACTTCTTGCAGGAGGTGGGATTTTTAGCTAACACTTAAGGAAGTCAGAGAAAAAAAGAATGGGATAATTTTCAGCACTCTATAAAAATTATCTTGCTTCTCCCCGAAACAAATTTAATAATCTAAAAACTAAAGGTATTATTTTTTCTGTTTTATGAATGAGGAAACTGAGGCACAAAAGGGCACATGACTTGTTTATGGTCCTACAAACAAAAATGTCGGATGTAAGTGCTGGACTGAGGTTCCTCTTTACTTCAACTATAACCCTCTTCCAAATCATACTTTCAATAGTCCATGGGAGATTTATTTAATGCTATCCAACAGACACTTGGGATGGAAGTCCAGGAAAATAATTAGGGTTAGATATGTAGATATGGGAGTCATCTATTCTTGTTGTTGTTGTTCATTTGTTTCAGTCAGGTCTGACTCTTCACGACCCAATTTGAGGTCTTCTTGGCAAAGCTACTGGAGTGGTTTACCATTTCCTTAACTGAGGCAAACAGAGTCAGGCCAGATTTGAACTCACCAAGGTAAGTCTTCCTTATTGCAGTCCTGGAACTCTCTATCCACTGAGCCACCTGTATAGAGATGATACTTAAACCTACCATAACTGATGATTCACCAAAGGATAGTGTTTTGTGTGTGTGTGTGTGTGTGTGTGTGTGTGTGTGTGTGTGTGTGTGTGTGTGTGCCTGGCACATAGTAGGTACTTAAATAAATGTTTATTGACTCTGACAAACTTCTGATCCTTGTTAAACCTCCTGTGTTAGAGTTGAGTCTGACTTATGTCAAATACCCTTTATTTCAAGTTCAGTAATAGAACAAAATGAGGGGCTGGTAGATTATTCAACAGTCAACAAAAAGAGATAGCATAATCTTTTTTTTTTTTAAATTATGAAGGTATTTTAATCAATAGGTTTTTGTTCTGTTTGGTTGTTTGACACTGCAATTTTGAAAGACTCAAAATTGAACAAGATCTCAAAAGTCATCTAGCCAAACTTGAATAAAATCCCCACTAAAATATTCCCAATAAATGGTTATCTAGTCTCTATTTGAAGACCTCCAGTGCTGGAAATCATGGAATTTTCTCTTTTTTTCCCTTTTTTTTTGAATTTTATTAATTTTTTTTTGATTTATTAACAATCACTTCCATATGCTTTTGAGTTTAAGATTTTTCTCCCCCTTCCTCCCCACCACTCTCTCCAAGACAGCACACAATCTGATATAGGCTATACATTTGCATTCCTATTAAACATATTTTCACATTAATGATGTTGTAAGTAAAAAATTAAAACCAATAGGAGGAACCATCAGAAAGAGGAAACAAAACTCAACAGACTAGAGAAAAAATAGCAATTCAAGTTCCATAGTTCTTTCTTTGAATGTTGATAGCATTTGCTATCATGAGGCCTCTGGAGATGTCTTAGATCCTTGTATTGCTGGGAAGAGTTGAGTTTATCAATATTAGTCATCACACAACATGGCTGTCATTGTGTACAACGTTCTCTTGGTTCTGCTCATTTCACTCAGCATCAGACCATACGAGTCTTTCCAGGTTTTTCTGAAGTCAGCCTGTTTCATCATTTCTTATAGCACAATTGTATTCTATTACATTCATATACCACAACTTGCTCAGCCATTCCTCAATTGATGGGCATCCTCTTAATTAGAAAGGCTTTTCAACAAGGATACTCTAACTTAGCTTGGGTGCCCTCTTCTCCATATGGAAATGTCAGCAGGGCAAGGTTTATGCGGTCTTGAGACCTCTGCCAAGTCTGAAAGGTCTGACTTCATACAGGTGGGCCTTTTTTGTACCCTTAGGTGACCAGGAAGTTCAGCAATATGACTAGAGACAATCAGGAAGTCAAGGGAGGCATGGTTTGAGCTTTAATTTCCTTAGCCAACTGAATTCCAGGGAAACTTTGTCCCTTTCAAGGAAAAACTAGCCCAACCCACATTGTTATGCGGGTAGAAGAGAACCCTAGTAGATAGTGGTTTTCTCACAGAAAGCAATCTTCTTCTTTTTCCAAGATACTTGGAATCTTGATTTGTTCCTATGACAAAATGATTTTAAGGTCTTTTCTAGATCTAGAATTCCATTAATTTTGATTACAAAATAACTTCTGTCCACATTTGCTCAATCTTCACAATTTGCTGCTCTTGTAGCAGGTTTATCTTCCCAGAACTTCAACAAAATAAGGGGAGTATGGATTCTGAGGACTTTCATAGAGATAGTACCCTCTTCAGAATCTACCACAAAGTGGGGATTGAGAAAATAGGGTATGAAAACAGACAGAGTGGCTCTTCCTCCCTAGGGGAGGTAGCCCTCATGAAAACATTTACTTATATGGATGGTGGATTGGATGAAGGAACAAAAGGATAGGAAGGATGGAGGTTTTAGGCAGGTGCTCATTCTTGTATAAAAGTTTTAATTTTATATAATGCTTTAATTTTTTACTCATTTTTTTCACTCATTATCTCATTTGATCCTTGCAATAATCCCATGTTTGTTATCATTTCCATTTTGCCCAGATGCAGAAACTCAGACTCAGAAAGGACATGTAATTCACCCAAAGTCACTTGGCTAGGGGGTGTTTGAAGTGAATTTAAACCCAGAATTCCAAGTCCAAAGTGCCTTCCATTATGTCCATTTCTACTATGTCTAATTGCACAGAATTCACTTTAGCCTTAAAGGTCTGAGGACTCTAGCCTGAGAGAAGGCATCTACAATTGAAAGTTGGATAGAAGAAAAAGTTGATCTAAAGTACAAGTGAAATATCTGTGCTCATTAAACAAAAGTACTATATTCCTGCCTAGGTTAAGCAGAAAGGATCTTGGTTTATAGGGTACTATCTGAAAGAACCATTCACTGTGAACTGCATGGAGTTCAATTCATCTCTGTGAGAAGGAAGGAAGACTGAGTCACCCTCTGTTAATGAAAAACCTAATGTGGGGAATAGAAAATGGCCCCACCCATGCTCCAGAGGAGAACTTAAGACTTTCACAGTATAACTAAAATCTTTTCTCCTTTCTTTGCCTTTTTCTAAGAATAGATTGAAAAATCTAGCTGTGCTTGAAAAGAATATGTTTCTATCACTCTCCCTGTAGTCTTCCAAGCTTTTGACATTTTCTCCAGGTCAGAGACATTGCATGCAAATACCTGTCTGTCTATTCATGTTCTGCCATTCAGGCAGTGAGGAAAAAAATCTGGACTCAATCCCTTCCTTGGAATAATTGCTTTGCAAACAGGATGCCCATAATCCATTTTCATTATTAATTCTCCAGTTAAGAGTGAGGCTCTGTATTTGGTTTCTTATAATGAGTGCTGCCTTACAAAGGAGCAGATGAAATTTACAGCTTAGTAAATTTCACCCAGTCGAGGCTTCAGAATTCCCTCCCGTGTTACAGATTTGGATTCATGAGATTTCTAATCCCAGAGAAGCAGTGTCTAGATAGACACAAGATGCAGGGTATGGTTTTTTTTTAACCCCACCCTCAATTGCATGTGTTATTTTGCACAATGTCCTGTCATGTCTCTATCTTATTGTATGTTCCTGATTTTTAATCTAAGCCCTATAGCTCCTTGGACAGTTTCTATACTGTAAGATTGCACAATCAGGGAGCAGGATTGCTGGCATGGATTGTAACAGGGTTCCAAAGTGATTGTCAAGCAGGGTTTAATTCAGATATAGCTAGCACAGCTGCAGTGTTTGGCTCAGCTACTCAGCAAAAACCTGGTTAGCTTGTAGACACATTTAAAAAAAAAAACACTTGATGCAGCAGTGTTTCCCAAAGAGAGACAGGACTTGGTGGGGAAGGGTATTATTATTTCCCTATAACTTTCATTCAAACTCAGTGGAAGGTATTTTTCTATTAAAAGAAAAGAATCCATTAATACCATGAGCCTTTAGCTACCAGGAGGATGCCTGCAGCTAACTAGCAGAAGTGCCTGATAACTAGTATTTTTTTTTAAAAAACTGATCAATTACAAGCTGGTTTCTCACCACCAGTCAGAAATAAACCATAAATTTGCCTAGGGGCAAAAGGACTGGATCCCTTGGAGAGTTTCCAATGGGGTTTGAAATACTTCTTTTTCCCTTTAGGTGATTGGTTCAAGCCCAGTTTGAATCTGTAGCGACTGAGTTAGTTATTTTTATTGAGCTCTTTGGTGACAGGTGTTTTTGTGATAGAAACAAATTGGCACTAATTGGGTACTCTCGTTGTCAACTTGGCGGCAGAGACCATCCCTTGCCCAAGCCATAGAGTCTGGACATTAAAAGGCAAGGGAAGCCAACAGTGACCATAGTCAATCTGTTCCTTGAGAAATACTAGCTTTCAATGGAGAATTTTCAGCATAAATTAAAAAAAACTATTCATGAAGCAGCAGTGCAAAATAAGTTGTATGTGATAACTAGTCTTGGTGAACATGGGGTTCTAAGAATGAATGATTCTCATATTAAAAAAAAATTCATGAGAACTGCTAACCAAGAGTATACATACATGCATAATGCATACATACACATACACATACATAAATGTATATATGTAATATATATATAAGTGAATTTATCATTTACCATTTAGAGATATGTTCTAATATCTACCTACCTACCTACCTATCTATCTATCTATCTATCTCATCTCTCTGTCTCTCTCTCTCTCTCTTTCTCTCTCTCTCTCTCTCAAAATGGAACCATAGATTTCCAGGAGTTAAAGGATCTTAGAGATCATCTACTTAGACCTCATTATTTTACAGTTGAGGAGAGGTACAATGATTTGTCCAGGGTGACACATATAGGTGATGATGAAGAAAAGAGACTAGTACCCAATCTCCTAACTCCTATCTCAGAAAACTTTCCATGAAGTGCCAGCACTTTAATAAAGACAAAAAGTTTTCAGAATATGACATTATATTCTAATGGGCAAGGTAGCGTACCGTGCATTAGAAGACCAGGTCACAGGTCTTCAACCAATCTCAATTACAGTATGTCAAGAAAATCATTGAACTTTTTTTTAAAACATCCTACTGCTTTCAAATTTGGTTCAATTCAACAAAAATTTATTAGGCATCTATTGTGTACAAGGCACTATGCTAAGTTCTGGCTCTACAAAGACCAAAATAATCCTTGCCCTCATAGAACTTACCTTCTACGGAAGAATACCACATATATATGTAAATAAATATAATAAATAAATGAATATAAAAATATTTAAAAAAACAAAGGCATTTTAAGAAGCAGAGAGTTCCAATAACAAGGGGAGAAGGATCAGGAAAGACCTCAGTAGGATGAGATACCTGAAGTGTGTTTTGAAGAAAGCTAGGGACCCTGGGGTAGGGATACTGGATGAGGATGCATTCTAGAGATGAGGGATCACTTGTACAAAGACACGGAAGTAGGAGATGAAATGTCTGTGTACTAGGAACAGCTAGCAAGGCAGTTTGATCAGAATGGAATATGTGTCAAGGGTATTGGGATCAGACATATTATTTTGTTGGTATAGTGCATTCTTAAATGAGGGTACTTCCTCTACTAATGCAGGCTAACACCTCTGTAAGTCTTCTTGGGACTATTCAGAAGGGAATGACCCACCCAGGGTCACATAATCAATACGTGCCAGCGACAGGACTTTAACCCAGGTCTTCTTGACTTCAAGGCTGTCTCTTATCCATTCCCGCCACACTGGCTCTACAAGGAGGACTAATGAAATGTGACTATAAGGGGCTTCTGGGATCCAGATTCCAATCTCACAGAATGAGAAGAAATGAATTGATATGTAGTAATGAGTCTAAGTAGCTTAAAAGATAAGTATAGAATGAAAGAAGAAAAAAAAAAGCTAGTACAATTTTGGAGGAACTTATTTATTATTTGTGAATGATCTCTTTGGTCTGCTCTCATTGGCCTTTCGTAGCATAAAGTCTTGGTGGTCCCTTGGGAAGATTTATACTGACTCACCAAACATACACTAATGATCCACTAGGGGGAAGTAGAGGTCAACTTGTTCCCAGACTAGTTGTGGTAAAGCGATTTGGGTTGTGTAATTAAGGGCAGGTAATAATGAGTAGACAAGGCTTATGAAAATGAGAATCTGAAATGCCATGCCCTGGCATGTGGTTGGGTATATCTTGGAACAACTTCCATGCAGCCATCTGAGCAGAGTGAAGTGACTCTCCTTTTCTTGCTTTAAGTAGCATCTGGGGAAGTGATTATCAGGATTTAAGCCTTGGTGCTCATAGTGGGTAAGAGTTTCTAGCCAACAATGTTCTTTGGTGGTCATTTTATAGAGACAGAAGGTTGGAGGGAGGATGCTTTTCAGAGTCTGCTAGAATAGAGATTAAGCCAATTCTTAATTATCTCTGGAAAGGAGCTTCTTATCTAATATGCATAAATGAACCCCTTAGATAATCCAAAAATCCTCTTCTTCCATCTAACCTTTTACCTGAGCAATTAACAAGTAGCTTAACTGACAGATTTGTGTTTCTCTTTCCTTCCCCCCTCCCCATTTTTTAAAAGGGAGCAGGAGGCATACTCATAAATAGTATTAATGAAATGGCTAACATGAAAAGAGAAGGGTCTGGACTAATTAACTATTTGTACAATTAGCTCCAATTAGCCACAGTCAGGAGTTCACTCTGGAGGCTGAATCTTGCAGTGAGGCGATCCTCTTATATATCTAGATTCCTTGATTAGCTCCATATTTAGAGGCACGTTTTGGACTCTTTGGAGTCACTGATACACCAGTCATTTCAGATGGAACGGCCAGCAGCCAATGGAAGGCAACCTGAGGCTTAGCTTGGGGCCCCAGTAAATATTGAAACTAGAAAGAGACCTTACTTTGTAATTTGTTAAAATGAGGGAGAAGAGGCCGAGGATGAGGTTGAATTAGCTGATTTTTAAGTATGATTGTACTATTTCTTCTTCTAGATGCACATACTTCCCGGAGAGGAGAATGGGGAAACTCAGAGATAACACTATCGGATATGCATTTATTCTACAGAATCCAGGACCTGCGTTCATCATTGACCACTTGCTTTCATGGTTTGAGAAACCCAGGTCATTTCCTTGGTTCTTTTCTTCTGTAGTAACAGAGGTTTCTACTCTCCAAAGAAAGGATAGAAAGGACAAGCTACCTGGGGCCTGATTGGATAGAATTGGATAGAATTCCTCAAAGATAAACTCATATAACTAGCTATGAAAGAATGGGAACAGAAAGCCACCCTAATTGTACAAATAGTTAATTAGTCCAGACCCTTCTCTTTTCATGTTAGCCATTTCATTAATACTATTCATGGGCATGCCTCCTACTACTTCTTAAAAAATGGGGGGGAAAAGAAAGGGAAACACAAATCTGCCAGTTAAGCTACTTGTTAATTGTTCAGGTAAAAGAATAGATGGAAGAAGAGGTTTTTTGGATTATCTGGGGGGTTCATCTATTCGTATTAGGTCAGGTCTAAAATAAAGGAATTTCCCAAGCTCCATAACTTTCACCCAAGTCTGCCATCTGTAAGTTGGATAGCAGGCACACTAGAGAAAATCTGGCCTGGCTTGTTGTATGATCAAAAGCCAACTGAAGAGATCAGTAGCTTCAGAGGTAACTCCTTTAATTATTTTCAAGGCATTAGAAATTGAACACAGTTAGGTCTAACTTTTGTTCTTCTTGAGTCCTATATCCTATATATTTATTCTATCTATGTTGATTATTCTTGTCTCCTTTTTGGACCTTCCTTGGTAGGCTTGTCTCTTGATGTCTTCACATGGCCTTGTTTAAATATTGATGATATAGCTTTGCTTAAGTAGAGATAGCCACCAAATGCTACCCCAGAATCTCTATTGTACCTGTGTATTTGCTCTAAGTATTGATAGCTCCCTTAACTGTCTGTGATTTCATGGTGGGCATGACTTTTGTTGCTTATCTATGGATTCATTTACTGGAACTACTGACAATGGAGAAGTGAATTGTCAGGTCTAAAGTCACATAGCAAATTAGTAGCTGAGCAAGTCTTGGAACCCAGGTTTTGAGACTCTAGGTCTGCTGCTCTGAACGCTTGACTTTATTCTATGTGAATTGTTCAAAATCAAATTGACTAAAGGAAGAGACGGGAAGCCAGAGAGCAGTCCTTCCCAATAGACAGCCTCAACTTTTTTTTTTTGTAACCAGCTGTTTAGTAACTGAGCCAAATTTCCTTATCTAGACATCTGCCATTTGAATCGAAGGGCAAAAGTCCTGCAATGAAGGTGACAGAATGTCAGGGCCTCTTTCTTCCTTTGTGTTATTAAATCACTAGGGGAAAAAAGTTATTTCCTTTAATGGACTGATCCATTCACTGCCCATCTTTTTACATGTCACCCTGGTGAGAAACCCACAGCCCTTTTGTAGTCCAAAGTTTCAGAAATGCACTTCTTGGAATACACAGAGCTGCGGAACAATGAGATAAAGATGGAACATAAAAAGATGATGATTCTCAAAATTTTTCTGCCTTAAACCTTTTTCAGTGATCCAGGGTTGGATAAGCAAAGCAAGCAAATTCCATGGCAACCAATCACTAGACAGCTTCCTGGGGGTGGTAGGTGGCTACCTCCTTCAACCTGAAAAAGGAATGAAAAGATGGAAGGTAGCAACCCCTTCTCCTGTCTAGTCACCTCTCACAGACATGCACACCCAGGAGAAATCTCTTCTTGGTCCTTGGTGAGGAATCCAGCCCTGTCTATATCTATCTGAAGTAAGCATCATATAATGAATTGCTCTGTCTTCCATGCCTTAAATGCTGTCCCTCTACATGATCATCTCCTAGCTTCCTTGATTTTCTTAAAGACTCAGTTTAAATTCCACCTTCTGCAGGAGACCATTCCCTACCTCTATCCCACCCTCTTTCCCTCTGAGACTACCTTGCGTTCATACTGTGTATATCTTTTATCTACATAGTTATTTACATGTTATTACTTTCATCAGAATATAAGCTCCTTGAGGGTAGGGACCATGTTTTTGCTTATCTTTGTATCTGCAGCACTACATATAATATCTGGCACATAATAAGCACTTAATAAATGCTTATTAACTTGACTTTTGGGGATGTGATATGTATTGCTTTATGTATGTACGACTTTTGAGCATCTTTGATGAGGAGAAAGAAAAAGATAAAAGGGGGATAATATGAATAATGCAATCAATAGCCTCAGCTTTCTCCCTTACGCTTCCACCAACTTTCATATAGATCTGTTAAACAATTAAATAGGAATTCACTTTCTCTCCATACTTGTGTGATCTGGGTCATGGCACTCAACCTCTCTGGGCCTCAGTAAAATGGGAGATTGGACTATATAATCTCTAAGGTTTCCCTAGATCTATGACACTATGATCCCTGGACTTCTCTTAGCCTATATGCTATCAAGAGAGTTACCCACAGGCAAATAACAAAAGGAGAAGAAGCAGAGCATAGCAGGAATGTGCTATGCATTTAACAACTGACTCTCCAATAAAGTGTGTTGTATGCGCAACCTATTTTAAAGTTTATTCTGCATTTTTAACATTTCTCCATAACTTTCTTCAGTATAGGCAATCAATAAAACAATAAGTCAATCCCTGATTTGCAGCAATTGCTGATTTCCAAGGTGTAAATGCTCACACTGAAAATTTAATGATCAACTGGCAAGCTGGTCTGAGCCAGCTTCAGCATGCCAGAGGGCAGGGGTAATTTGTAACATGGATAACTAGTCTCTGAGTCACAAATGGAAAACTTGGGACAGTCTAATCCTTTGCTCAACTACCTTCCGTGGCTCCCTTCGACCACCAAATAAAGTAGAATCCCTGATCCTGATGATTAAGCTGCTTAAAAATAAGGCCCCTGTCTACCACTGTTTAAAAACCTTCACTGGTTTCCCACTGACTACTGAGTAAATACAAACTCTTGATTTTGATGTTTAGGGTCCTCTAGAACCTCGTGGTAATATCCTATTCCAACTTTATCTCATACTCCCCTTAGAATGCTCTTACACTTCAGGAAAATTGAATGATTCAACTCTGTCCTTTGTATAAATGTAGGTATCAGCCAGGCATGAGAACAGTATACACAATGACCACAATAAAGTAAGTGAAAACAACAGTAAAGGGCAGTTCTCTGCTTATAAAGACTCACCTTGGTTCTAGATGAAATGTATCTTCCTCTTCTCAGTAGGGAGGGACAGGACCATAAATGTGAAATGTAGAATACGCCGTCAGATGAATGTCTTGGATTGTTTTTGCTCAGATGTTTTCTTTGTAACAAAGGAGACTTCAGCAAAAAGTGAAGCTTAAGGGGAAATAACTGTGGTTTTCATACATCAAAATTTTTAAAATCTTTTAAACAATATGGAAACTTGAGGTCATTGAAATCATAGGCCAGTTTTCAAAAGCAATATAGACTTCCATTCTCTTGTTCTTTAATTCTGAACCCAGCTCATGTCTAACGCCAGTGTCTTTCCAATGTATCTTTACTAGTAAGTCATCTCTATGACTGTCCATCCAGCTGCAAATTATAGTTTGGACACTAGTCATTTTTCATCCACTTAGTTTTTCTTGGGTGGATAGTTAGGCCACCCATTTTTGAGTGATTGCAAATCTGACTTAAAAGGTTCTGTAGTGTTCTAGGGCTTATACGAGTCAGCCACACAATATCACTCAAAAACAAGAATATCAGGAATACCTCACTATGAATAAGGAATCCCTCTTCCTTTTACTCTCTGTGCTGGACAAAGTCTGTAATAGTGGCAAATACTGTGGACAAGCATACATCCCCTTGTTTCATGTTCTCCTTATTAACTACCAGCAGGGCATCAAACAAAATTACCTATGCCGCCTTTTCAAAAGAATCATATAATTTAGACATACGTGTGAGGGTCCTTGTTGGAGGACTCTCACAGCTATGTTGCCAACACACAGTAAGTGTTTAATTGACGTTTGTTGATTGACTAGAGAACTTTTAAGTTGGAATTTTGATCTACTGAATCAGATATTGATTTGCTTGGTAACAAGAGTGTTTTTGGGGAGTCTTGCATACTTTGTACCTTACAGTGACTTGTAAATCTGAAGAAAAAAGGTCTGGTGTAGAATTTGCAAAAGCCTGCCGGTTCTTTTGTCATACCTGTGTGACAGTACCTCTGAGATGAATATGTTTACTTATTTATTTATTTTGGATTTGAACTCAAGTCCTCCTGAGTTATCAGGGCTGGTGCTCTATCCGCTGTAACGCCTGGCTGCCCCAATACGTCTGTTTTCTATGTGTTACCTTACCAGGTGGGTGCGCTGGACACAGAGGAAGCCTGTTTGCTGAAGGGAGCCAATCAGGAGCCTGCAGTGAGCCAAAGTCTTGCTCATTCCCAGATACTGTTGCCGGTATTTGCTGGCTGACCTATGAACCCCAAAACAGCCTGCACCAGCCTTGCGGTCAACTGTTATCCCACTTCTGTGTCCCACCTGCTCCTGGGAAAGACTGTGCATTCTTTACCCTAACCCCTCCCCGAACCTGCCCCTTGTGATTTTCAAGCATAAATCTCCCCTGCCTCTCCCGGGCTGTACTTTGTACTGGTGTACCACAGCACTAGTGTCTGGTTTTCCTCCTAATGAAATTTTTCTGCTTTCAACTCAGCTTGGACTCTGCTGCATTTTGAGGAGTGGGCTTTGCCAGGCTGACACCTTCGTTGAGGATACCCTTGATGTTTGCGTCGATTTTTCTCATTAAAAACTTTTAAGAGATGGGAAAGTTGGCGGATAGACTTGAATTCATAAAATCTGGCTTTGAATCTTGGCTCTGTCACTTTTCTCTCTCTTTCCTAGCTGTGTGGCCTTGAGCCCTACCTCTCTGACCATCAGTTGCCTCATTTATAATGGGGATGATATTTTATTGTCTACTTCACACAGTTGCTGTGAGTAATACGTTAGATAATGAAAACTGCTTCATAAAGCCCCATAAGAGAGTTGGGGGAGGGGACAATAAAAAAAGTTGCTGTTGGCAAAGAATTGAGGTGTGCCTTCTGCATTTGCCTTAACGGATGATTGATATTTAATGTGTCTCAAGCCCAGAGTTGGAAGCTGGGCTATTGAATGTAAGGAGAGAAAGTTCTTGGACAAAAGAAATACTGTCTTATCTATCTGTCTGTCTATCTATCTACCCATCTACATATCTCTCTGTCTCCATCTGTTTCTGTCTCTCTTTCTAACTCTATTCCCTGTCATCTATCAGTTATCCCCATCATTTACCTATAAATGTAGATCTATAACAAAGGCTACATATATGTATTGTTACATCTCAATCTTGATCCATATCTCTCTTCTAACATCTCTCTCTCTCTCTCTCTCTCTCTCTCTCTCTCTCTCTCTCTCTCTCTCTCTCTCTCTCTCTCTCTCTTTCTCTCTCTCTTTATTTCTAAAAGAAACTTTCACAGGATTTCTGTGACCTTCCTGATATTTGAAGTCCCTTCCCCCTACACAGTTAACAGGCTACAGATGTTTTTTCTTTCTCCCTGTCCCATATCTAATACTCAGTGATTGACAAATACAGTATTTGGTCTAACTGCATTTCTCCCTACTCCCATTTGAATCCATTTCTCTGTAGGGTCCTTGAAGGCAAGGACTTCATTCCATGATGAGTCTTGAAAAACGTCTTGCCATTGCTAGGCAGGCAACACGTGTCTACCGACGATCACTTCAGAGTGCTTACAGCCAAGAGTACTGGCCAATAGAACCAGTCCTACCTAGCAACCAACAGGCTTTCTGAGCTAGGGGAATAGCAGAATTGGGAGAAAGAGTGTTTCGGCACAGATGGCTCCCATCAGAATGAAGACATACCGGTGGTGAAAGGTGCTTATGAAACAGGATCTCAGGGATTGGCAATGCTTCTGATAATTTCCTGCCTGCTAACAGATTGCAGATGAACATCTATCTCTGTGTGAGCTTTTTCTCCTTCAGGGACAGCCCATGCTGAGTTTTTTGTTTTGTTTTTTTTTGTTTTTTGTTTTTTTTGTTTTTTGTTTTTTTTGGTCAGGACTACGACACCAGAGAATTCCGTTTGAGGTCCCTGGCATATATTACTGCTTAGTTCCCATTATTTCCCCTCACCCTATTGCGCAAGTCCAGAACATCTGAGGACTGCATCTTATTGGATTCATTGAATCTGAGACTGAGATCTAGAAGGCCGTGTAGTCTAAGTTTCTTACATTACAAATGAAGAAACTGAGGTTCATGGAGATTTAGTGTCTTGCCCAAGGTCACACAATGGAGCAGTTAGGATTTGAACCTAGGTCCTCTGACTTCCAATTCATCACTTGCCCTCTCTGTACCCTGTTTCCTTTACTGATGGGGAAAGAACTCATGAGTGTGGGCTGATACATTATGTTCTCAAGACAGTTCTGCTAAGTTCCTTCTCTGTCCTGACCACCGACCCATTTCCAACTGCCAATCACGCTGAATCATGCCAGATTATGGAGTGCTACACATATTCACAAGAGAAGGGTTGAGACCCACAAATTCATTTTCACATGTGACTTAAGCCAAAATCTTTTTCTCAGGTCTGCAGTGGTGTCACAAAGAAATAGTCTGCTAGAGGTCAAACAGGGGTAGAGAAGGCTAAAACCTTGCCCCTGTAAGGAATTCAGAACTCTGAGCTTCTGGCAAGTGATTGACCCTGCCACCATCTACTTTTTACTCAGTCATCCCCATACTAAGGATTCACAAATTAAAGTAAATTTTTGTATGATTCACATTCTCATATATTCAGAAGATCCTGACTGAAGGCTTTGGTTATCAGCAATCACATGTCACAGTTAAAAGCCCCTTGTCCGGTAAGAGCTAAGAGAAAATAAACACTGGATTTGGGAATTGAGAAGACCAGGGTTCTAATTTTTCCTTTGCCACTGAGATCTTGGACAAGTCATGTGACAATGTCTGGATCTGGGTTTCCTCATCTGTAAAATGATGGCATTACACTGGGTCTTCTTTAAGGTCCCTTGCCCCTCTAACAGTACATGATTCTAATTATGAATTCCAATTTTTTTTTGGTGTGTAAGGGGATATCATTTGTTTTTTGAATTTGTGTTGGATGACTTTTTTTTGTCTTTTGAATTGGTTTTATAATTTTTTTCACTCTGTGATTTTATCAATAGATAGAACTAGCTCCCTGGGAGGAATTTTGCCTACTAAAGTGGATCAGTATCTTCTCTGCAAATTAATAGGCTAAGAGAGTTGCTTGGAACCCTGAAGGTTAAATGGGGAGGAAAGATCAAATATTAAGCACTTAGTATGTGCCTGGCATTGTGCCACCTAAGTGCTTCATAATATTACCTCATTTGATCTTTATAACAACCCTGGGAGATATGTGTTATTTCAGTCATTTGATAGATGAGGAAACTGAGGCAGGCAGAGGTTAAGTGACTTGTCCAGGATCACACAGCTAGTATCTGAAGTCAAATTTGAATTTGGTCTTCCTGACTTCAGACTATACTACTTTGGTTAACTGACTTCTCTACCATGCCCCAGGGAGCCCATTATTGGGGTAATCTAAAAGATCTCATCAACCATGCTTAGTCACCCTACTGCTTAGTTTGAATAACTTTCACAAGGTCAGATTTGAACCTGGGTCTGCACAATTCTTCCCTTCTCCTTCTCCTCCTCCTCCTCCTCCTTCTCTTCCTCCTCCTCCTCCTCCTCCTCCTCCTCCTCCTCTCCTCCTCCTCCTCCTCCTCCTCCTCTTCTTCTTCTTCTTCTTCTTCTTCTTTCTTCTTCTTCTTCTTCTTCTTCTTCTTCTTCTCTTCTTCTTCTTCTTCTTCTTCTTCTTCTCCTTCTTCTTCTTCTTCTTTTCCCTCCTGATAAATAAAGCCAAGTTATTAAAGGAAACAAATTACATTGTAAGCAAATAAACAACCAAACAAATTCAGTTTAATTCAAAAAAAACATTTATTAAGGCCTTATTATGTGTTGGCCATTCTGTTAGGTGCTAGAGACACAAAAGCAGACAATAAAATAGCCTTAGACCTTGAAGAGATTATATTTTATGGGGGAAATAGAAAAGAAAGTACATGTGCATATAAAATTAAATTAAATATAAGATCTATTAAAATTAATTTCAGGAATTTGGTTGGGGACACAGGTCTAATATTAAGGGCAGTTTGTTAACAACAAGACAGTAGTTACCAGAACAATGGAAGGGTAAGGTAGTGTAGGAAGAGGCTGTTCCCAGTGACTTCAATGAAAAAGAAAAGAGGAGGAAGATATTTTCCAGGAAGCAAAGGCAGTTTCAGTCTGTGCATCCATGAACATGTTAGCTGCAAGCCCTGATCCTATATTAACATTGCCCGTCGTTTCTTTGTCGTATAGAACGGATGAACTGAAGCAGACTGCTCTACTGGAACTTTTTAAATTAGGAGAACGTAAAGCTCTTAGAGTTTGGGATCTTTTTGTTTGACACCTTGCCATATCCTGGGGGCTTCCAGGCCTTGGCTTGGCTGGTGCTCTAGAAAGCAGGGTGGACCCCATTCCATCTTTGCAGCCCTCCAAACTGTGGAATTATAAGTCAATCAGACGAAAAGCTCATCCTAACAGGTTCAGATCTCTGCTTGCATTTCTTGTTCCACCGTTGTTTTCTGCCTGCTTTTCTACAGACTTTTCTACCTCTGGGGAATTTCAAAACTTTGATTGCAGAATTCATTGATACTTAGCGTATGCTGATATTTGCACCCTCTGTCTCCCCCAACACAGCGTAAGATCCCATGTCATTTTGGCTTTGGATCGCCACCTTTGTCATTGTTCAGTCATGTCTGACTCTTCCGGATCCCATTTGGGGTTTTCTTGGTAGAGATACTAGAGTGGTTTGCCATTTCCTTCTCCAGCTCATTTTACAGATGGGGAAAGTGAGGCAAAGAAGGTTAAATAATTTGCCCAGGGTCACATAGATAGTAAGCGTCTGAGGCCAGATTTGAACTCAGGAAGATGAGTCTTTCTGACTCCAGGCCTTGCACTCTATTCCCCGAACCACTTAGCTGCCCCCTCAAGTCATGTAGTAGGCATTTAGTAAATAAATACTTATTGATTGATACACTATATTTATACCTCTCTGTAAGCAACCGCATCTCCACAAGTTATAGGGAACAATGGCTAACATTTGTATAGAGCTTGCTCTGTGCCAGGCACTGTGCTAAGTATTACATAATTATTATGTCATCTCATCCTCATAACAATCCTAGGAGGCAGGTGGTATTATCCCCATTTTATAGATGAGGAAATTGAGGCAGGCAGAAGTTGAGTGACTTGGCCAAGGTCACATAGCTAAGTAATATCTGAGACTGGATTTGAACTCAGCTTCTCCTGATTCTAGGCCCAGTACTGTATCCACTGCACCACCTTGCTGCCCAAGGTTTCAGGATCCCAATAAATACTCTATTCTCCTCTCTATAGGCATGGGGACAAGACGACCTGTTATTTCAGTGATATGCAGAACTCCTGGGTTAGGAGAGGACCACTAATGATGGAGGATGGCCCCTTCTCCACAATGTAGAGCCTTGGAGAGTTACCAGAGCCCTCAGAGGGTTCTATGGCTCACGCAGGGTCTCATAGCCAGGATGTGTCAAAGATGGCCCTTCCATCCAGATTTTCCAGGGTTTGAGGCTGGCTCTATCTATGCTGCCTCTTCACTATTTTCTATCAATTTATATAAATGGAATGTTTATTGAAAACCACTGCCATATAGACTGACTACTCATACTCACAGCTTTCCGAACTTCAAAGTTGTTGTCATCCGAGATAACGAACATTCTGATTTAGTTGCTCTGCTTCTAGTTTTATTCTTTACAAACATCTGTTGTTGTTGTTATCATAAAGCATTCCCTCACAACAGCTTTATAAGTCAGGTGGTATAAATATTATAATCTTCATGATGAGGAAATTGTGGTCAAATAACTAGTCCAGGGTCACAGAGCTAGCAGACATCTGAGCTAGCAAAGCAACAAATCAGGGCTAAATTTACATTTTTGTTGATTTTCTGGACTTAAAAATGTGACGAAGAAAATGTTAAAAAGGCAGATTAATCTCCCAAATGTGTCATGGGTATCTATATATACCCACAACTATATATGTGTACATATATGTATATAAACACATATACACATGTGCATGTATGTATACGTATACGCACAGATACCCAGGCATACACAGTAAACACCTACCCATACATACATAACAAAAGTGGGTGTCATACATAAGGGTCAGCTAGATAGAACAGTGGGCTTAAAATCAGGAAGTCTCATCTTCATGAGTTCAAATCTGACCTCAGACACCAGCTGTGTGACCTTGGGCAAGTCACCTAACTCTGTTTACCTCAGTTTCCTCATCTGTAAAATGAGCTGGAGAAGGAAAAGGCAAATTACCCTAGTATCTTTGCGAAGAAAACCTCAAAATGGAGTCACAAAGAGTTGGATATGACTAAAATGATTCAATAGTAATATAATACATACACACATACCCATGTCCACATATATATAAATATATACACATATATGTATATATGAACATGTTTGTGTATATATATGTATGCATATGTGTATACATGGATATGTGTATTACATGTGTGTGCATGTGTGTATGCATATATGTATTTATATACACATGTAGAAAATATATACCCATACCCATATATATTTAAATAACCATATACATACATAAAACATATCCATACTCATATATATTACATATTCACATGTGTATATGTATGTATATATAGTAAATACATACCCATACATACATACACACATATAAATGATATATAAACATATAAACTATATACAGACACATATATACATGTACATATATACCCATGCCATACCCACATATACATGCACACAAAGAAAATATATACATAATATGTACTATATCTGTATCTACATACCTATACAGATAGTGAATTCATGCCCATACTTATGTGCATGTATATATAGTAAATGCATGCATACATGTATATGTTTGTGGTAAATACATACCCGTACTTCATATGTATATGTATATGTATATGTATACGTATACGTATGTGTATATGTATATGTATATGTATATGTATATGTATATGTATATGTATATGTATATGTATATGTATATGTATATGTATATGTATATGTATATGTATATGTATATAGGCACATACAAATATATGTGTATGTTTCTTAGGCAGCCAGTTGCTTGAGATTTAAAAGCACATCCCTGAACACCACTCCATCTAGCTAGAATGTCCCACCCCTCCAAATTGCCTATCTAAATCCTCTCTAAATCCATCATTTAAGCTGTGAGCCAGCTGGGTGTCCCAGAATATAGAGCATTGGACCTGGAGTCAAGGAAGACCTGAGTCCAAATGCCTCCTCACACACTTACTAAGGAGCTGCTTGACTCAGAGCAAAAGACTTAAGCAGCTACTGTTTGCTTTGGTTTCCTAATCTGTAAATGACAGCCTAATTCTCAGGTCTGTCGTGAAGATAAAATAAGATAATTCTTATAAATATTTTGCATACCTTAAAACCCTAAATAAATACCAACTGTGATGATGACAACCCAGCTTTCCCCATTAAAAGCCTTTCTTGACCACTTAATCATATATAGCACTGCCTTGAATTGTTAGTTTTTCATATGATTAAGCCTTATTTTTCCAACTGGATTCTAAATTCTTTGAGAATGGGCATCTGGGGCAGCTAGACGGCTCAGTAGATACAGCACCAGCCCTGGAGTCAGGAGGACCTGAGTTCAAATCCAGCCTCAGATACTTGCAAGCTATGTGACCCTGGGCAAGTCACTTAACCCCAATTGCCTCAAAAGAGAGAGAGAGAGAGAGAGAGAGAGAGAGAGAGAGAGAGAGAGAGAGAGAGAGAGAGAGAGAGAGAGAGAGAGAGAGAGAGAATATGCATCAGATATTAGGCTTCTTACTCTCAAAACACCTGGACCAGTACTATGTGCATAGTCATTGCTTAGAAACATTCACTGCAGGGGCAGCTAGGTGGCGCAGTGGATAGAGCACCGGCCCTAACGTCAGGAGGATTTGAGTTCAAAAGTGACCTCAGACAAAACACTTAACACTAATTGTGTGACCCTGGGCAAGTCACTTAACCCCAATTGCAAAAAAAAAGCAAATATTCACTGCAGCTTCAAACAGTGGAGTAAGACGATCTATGTTCAAATATCTACTCTGCTGTTTACTACCTATGTGACCTTGCGCCAGCCACTTCTTCCTAAACTTTAATTTCCCCATCTGAAAATTACAAGGTTGGACTAGATCAGCTCCAAGATCTGTTCTACCTCTGAATCAATGCTCTTAAAAATTCAACAACAGTTAATGATTTTTAAATGCAATTATTAATAAAAAAAAAAAGAATGGCAGGGTCCCTCTAACAGCCTCACTGAACTCTCCTACCCTTACTCACCCTAGTTTTCATTCTTTTGTCTAAACCTTAATACAGTGTATTTCTAGCCTTTAAAATAAGCGATCTCTCCTGATTGGGACAGTGGTGTCATCTCCTTCCCAAACCCCCTGCCCCCAGCCCCCCACTCATCCTATTCTTCTGCTTTCCACATCTCGCTCTCTCCAGACTCGGGAGGATCGGGGAGCTCAGCTAGGCCCTGATGCCTTTAGAAGCTCTCCTTGTTTGTTTGTTCACTACCGCAGGAGGGGTGCTTCTCCAAAATTGAAACTTCCTACTGTGCCATGCCTTCATCTCATTTCCAAGGCCCCCCCGCTGGGTGACCGTGTGACACACAGCCATTCCGTGAGAATTGAGAAGGATATTGGCAGTTTGGGAGCTGTTGTTCCTGCTTATGTATGCAAAGAACATAATTGCTAAGTGCATCATCTGCTGTAATTTACACATCCACATAGAGCATTGAGCAGGCGAAGCATTTCCTTCATTCACAGACACCCAGGGCTTAAGTTGTGCATGCTCTCTGTCCCAGAAAGAAGCTGGACACTTCCCAAGGCCGGAGAGCCACTAGAGGGTCTCCTGTAGAAAAAGGCAAATTTCCAAGACCTCAAAAGAGGGACTTGGATGGTTTTCCTCTGGATACTTTGGAATTCTCACATGAAAGAGGAAAGAGAAGTGAACCAATATTCCCTATTCTTGACTTCTTGTTTTCAGTCAAAGTCCAGGGCCCATGGAAAGTCAGTTTTCATTGACCTCAGGGACCTCACCGGCCTACGAGTGTTACCCTTGCTTTGGGTGAGAGGGGTAAGGAATTTAAAGCACAGATGGATTCATCTTATTTGTTGTTGTTTTGTTATCAGAGGCAATAAATGTGGCACAGAGAATATTGGCCTAAAATTGGAGTTCCCATATTTGAATGGCCATTCAACCACTTATTGGCTTCCATGACCCTGAGAGAGTCATTTGAATTCTCTGGGTCTCAATTTCCAAATCTGTAAAATGGTGCAATGGAAAGAATACTGAATTTGGAACAAGAGTATTTGGGGTTCAGATCCCAGCTTTCCATTTTTTGAAATTAGGTTAGTTTGAAATTGGAAAAATCACTTAACCTGTCTTGGTCTCAGTTTCCTCAACTGCAAAACGAAAGCACTGGGCTGGATGAATGCTAAGGTCCCTTCCAGCACAAAATCTATGATTCTATTACTAGATGACCTACAAAGCATCTTCCATCTACCTATTATTATATTGTTGTATGTTTAAAGAATAGGTAGCAGTATACTAAGTGAAATATAAAATCTCCCTGCCCTCCATATGCTAACCATCTAGTAAAGGGTCAACACTAAGGGACAGATTTCTGGTGTCCCCATAGTGTCAACTTCATCTTTAGTCTTAGAGGAGATTCTTTCATTTCCCTGTACTCTTGTGTGTGTGTGTGCGTGTGTGGCAATCAGGGTTAAGTGACTTGCTTAGGGTCACACAGCTAGTAAGTGTCAAGTGTCTGAGACTGGATTTGAACTCAGGTCCTCCTGACTCCAAGGTTGGAGCTCTATTCACTGTGCCACCTAGCTGTCCCCCTGTACTCTTTAGATTCTTAGGAAAGACATTTAGGGAACTAGGAAACGGAGAAGAATAAATCAATTAATACCTATTAAGCAAGTACAATGTGCCAAAGTGTTCTAGGCTGGAGATGCAGAGACTAAAATGAAATAGTTCCTGCCCCTATTTTTTATGAGGGGACACAACATATAAATAAAATCAATACAAGTTATTGTGGTATGTGTATGGATGGGAAGGAATCAGAAAAGATTTCATGGAAAGTGTTTCCTGAGGTGAACCTTAAAGGAAATTAAGAATTTTTTTTTTAAGCAATTGGGGTTAAGTGACTTGCCCAAGGGTTACACAGCTAGTAAATATCAAGTGTTTGGTCTGAGGCCAGATTTGAACTCAGGTCCTCCTGACTTCAGGGCCAGTGCTCTATCCAGTGTACCATCTAGCTACCCCTTTTTCCCCCCCTTTTTTCTTTTTTTTCTTTCTTTTTTTTTTCTTTTGAAATTAAGAATTCTAAGACATAAAAATGAGGAGGAAGTGAACTCCAGGCATGGGTGACAGATAGTACCAAGACATGAGACGCAATGTACATGTAAAGAACAATAAAAAGGCCAGTTTGGAAGGACCATCGAATTCTTGGTGGGAGTAATACAATAAGGCTAGAAAGGAAGGTTGACACCAGGTTGTGAAAGGCTTTAAAAGTCAAACTGGAATTCATTGAGTAGATGAGTGATATGGTCAGACATATACTTCAGGATGATCACTTTGCTAGTTTTGGGGAGGATTGATAATGGGGAGGAGAATAAAAGCTCTCAAGGCCTAGCAGAGTACATTCTCAATAAACACATTCTGGCTGAATAAATGTTTGTTCCCCCATTGCATGTAAATCGCCATATTGACCTGGTAGTTACTACATGAGAGGCAGCTTATCACAGTGGATAGACTGCTAGACTGTAATCCAGGAAGATCTGAGTTCAATCTGACTCATCCTGGATGTTTAGCTAGGCAAGCTGATTAACCTCTTCATTCCCCAGGCAAATTTCTTAAGACTAAATTCCAGGGAAGCTGCTGATCTGTTCTGATAGATGGAGTTCCTGAAAGCACAGTGTCCCTAGCACTGTTCATTAAGCTACAAAACATCTAAAGATGAATGAATCTTTCACAGTCCAGTTGTGGAGACAAAACTAACACACTTGACGTAAGTGCAGGCAATCAGGCTCAAATTTGGAGTCAGAGAACTCCTTTTATCTCATATACCAATGTTTACTTAATGTTTCCCATGGGTTCCTTTTGTAGAACCCTTTCACAGGAGACAACACAACGCAATTGACCTCCAATTCGTTGAAAATGGCGGCATGAAACCTCTTACTGGCTTTGCTCCACCAGACTGGGAGGTTGTGAATTGCAAACCATGGCTTCACCACAAGGGTCTGAAGATTGTGAGAGGGCTTGGCAAAGAGAGAGAAACTGGCCAGGAGCTGTTTAGCATTCACATGGTATCCTTCAAATGTAAGTTTTCAAAGGATAACTCACCTAGACATTCAGAGCCCTCAGTGTGCCAAGTACTCCTTGCGAGGAAAGCAGGGCCTGTGTAGACCTTCGACCACTAGAGGGCATTTGAAGGACGCAAGATCAATAGACAGCAGACCTCCTGTGGTCAACTGAAGGCAATACACTCTGTGTGACCCACTGTGATAAACTAGGGAATAAACTATTTCAACCAGCCAATATATTATTTATTTTCTTTTGCCACTTGCAGCTAGGTTGGTCTGGTTAGTGATTCAGAGCAGGTAGTGTAAACATGCTGTGTGTGTCCTGTCCTGCCTGGCGTTGCAGATGGTGATGGCATTTTTCCAGCCATGGGGGAAAAAAAAGTCCTCAATCAACTCTGGAAGAATTTACTTTTCTGGAAATTATTTTAAATACAATAAGGGTTAGATTTCAATTCAATCTTAATACACTAAAACCAAGTCTAACTTTTTCTAATAGGACTCAGATACCCAATTCTAAAAAAAGAGGGGTTTGGACTAGACAATATTAAAGGTCCCTTCCAGGTCCAATATTCTATTTTGTTCCATTCTATTCTATTTTACTCTATTCCTAGGATTAGACGCATAACTGAAACACTTGGAGAGAGATACAAACTCAGAGCTTCCATTAGAATTGGATCTTAACTCCCTGCAATGCAAAGCACCACAGGGGAATTGGAGGATAAGCTGGGGACTCTCAAATTCTCAGAGACAGGGAGCAGAATTAGAGACTCAATTCTGTACCAGGCTCAGCCAATCTCTTTCTAGACAACCTTAAGCAACCTACTTAACCTGTCTTGGTCATTGTTTCCAAGAGTACAAGGTAGAGATAATATGTTGTGAACAGAATAGCTTTCTAGAATTATTTTTCGTGTCTTCTAATGAAAGGCACATTACAAACACATACACAAATTGTAATGATGCCTGAGAATGCTTTTAGTTTGAGGAAGCCACAGGGCTTTACTATCTCTGACAAACATATAAGGTTGTAACTTTCCTAATTAAAGTTTTAGAGTCTGATTGTTTTTGACGTTGTTGTTGTTTTCCAGAAATGGATCAGACTTGGTTCCTAACAGGAAGACGGAAACCAGGAAACAAATGAAAACCAGCCTTGCAAAGAACCATTGGCTTCAACACCTTTGAAGGTAGCATCCTAGTGGAAAAGACTCCTGGAGGTCAGGAAATCTGACTGCTGTGGTTCCTGGCTCCTCTTCTTCATGGAATGTAATCTCTGAATTGAAAGGGCCCTTGGAAGTCATCAGTGCAACCCAAACCAATACAGGAAAACCCTCTACTGCATCCAACCAGCTTGGTCATCCGACTTCTGCCTGGAGACCCCAAGGGATGAGTAAATCATTATCTACAAACATAGTCCATTTTGTTTTCTGTCAGTTGAAGTTGTTAGAAAAAAAATTTGTAGATTGGACTAGACTCTGTCTCCTTATAGAACTTCTAACCACTGCTGGTAGTTCTGTTCCTCAGAGGTATGCAAGACTGAATTAAATCTCTTTTAAAAATAACAATTCCATAAGTTTTTAAAGAAAGATATCATGTCCCCCCATCTTCTCTTTGCTAGGCTAAGCATTCCCAATGCTTTCACCTTTAAAAATACATAAATTTTAAAATGTCTTTTATTTTTTCTTTGTTACTAAAATTTTCCCCTGTATCTCTCTTCTTCTTCCTCCTAGAAAACCGTTCCATATAACTAATAGTACTTTTAAATTAAAAAAGAGTAAAAATAATCAGCAAAACTAAAACATTCAGAAAACATTTTCAGTGTACCATACCACATGGACCTCCCATCTCTTGCAAAAGATTAGGAAGGGGTTTCTTTTCATATCTTTTTGGGAGCCATGCTTGTTCTTTTTAATCCTGGAGCATTGCCTTGTTTACTTATTTTTGTTAAAGGGCTATAGTTTTTAGTTTCCTCAACAGCTCTCTCTCTTTTCTCTGAACACCCTCTTTGTCTGTTCCTTTAAAAACTAGCATCCCAATCTAAACCCAGTCATCCTGATGCAGGCACAGAGTACAGCTGGACAACATGTTCTTTGTTCTGACTCTGGGGCAACTGTCTTTAACTCTCTGCACCACACTTTCCTCACTTGTAGAATGAAGGGAGTTGGAGAAGATGATCCCTAAAGTCTTTATAATTATAAGATTCTATTAAAGGAAATCAGTCTGAGCCTAAAGGTAATCAGCATAAAAGCAACTGAGAATTTTAATAAAATTTGAAACTCTCACAGCACAAGAATGCTATGTTTCTCTTAGATGGCAATGCTTTCCGCCTTGAGATGCATTAATACCTTCTATTGGTAAGTGGGGAATGGACTGGTAACTTGCAATCTGGGAAAAGATTTTTTCTTCCTGATAGTTTTTTTTTCTTTAAACTTTTCAGCAAAACAGGAGTAAATGCACTGGTGAAAATATGTTGGATAATATTATTTTTCAAAATAGTGGCTTAAGATATGGCACTCTAGGGAGGAAGGAGAACTTATTTCAGGAAGACAGGATTTCTGTTTACTCCAGCTCAGAATTTTGTGCAAAGTCAGGATAATACTTGGGATGAAAATTCCACTTAAGTAAAAATATTTCATTACTTCCTTACCCCATGGAAGATGCTAATCAGTAACTTTATAGAATTAAGCCAGCTCTGCTTTAGGCTGGTGATTTTGCCTATTCAGAGCCAGAGACTGGACGACAGGCAAATGATTTGAGCAAAGAGAACAGAATGGAAAATATGGACAGCTGTCAGCTAAAGAATCACAGAATTTTAGGGTAGGAGGGGAATGCAAAAGCCATCTAGTCCAACTCATGCCCAAAAAAGGAATCCAAACAAAATAAGTGGTCATCTGGCGTCTTCTCTATAACCTCTAATTAAGGGGAAGACTATCGTTTCCTAAGGCGGTACATTTTTTTTTGTAAAAATTATTAGAAATATTTTTTCTAATGTTAAACTTAAATGGACTTGTTGGAACATCTACTTTTGGGGAACTCACCTTATGGGGTCAAACAGAATACGTTTATTCCATCTTCCATATGATAACTCCTCAAACACTTGAACATCATCACTGTCATTTTTTTCCTGAGTCTTTTCTGGTTAGTCATCCACAGTTCTTTCAATAGATTTTTACATGACATTAACTCTAGACCCCTGTATCACTCTGGTTGCTTCCTCTGATGCTCTCCAGTTTATTAGTATCCCTTCTAACCTATAGTACCCAAAACTGAATGCAGGCTGTAGGTGTGGTCTGACCAGGGCAGTGTACAAAGGTACACTTAGAGAAACCCTTCTCATTCCTGGAAGCTACGAAGCCCAAAATCACTTCAACTTTGTGGGCTCCCCTATAGCTCTGCTGAGCTATAAGTGCATCAGGCACCAAAAACCTGTTTTTTTAAAGCTGCCGTCTAGCCACACCTCCCTCTTTTTATACTCATGAAGCTGATTGTTTGAACCCAAGTGTAATACTCCATAATCATTCCTATGGAATTTCATCTTATTAGGGTCAGCTTAATGCTTAAGCCTATGGAGATCTGTTCTGTTGTTCAGTATACTATCCTTCTTAGCTTTTTGTTATGTGTAAATTTGATGAGCACGCCATCTGATCCCTCATCCAAGTCCCCGATGAAAATGTTAAACATCATAGAATCAAACAGCGCTAAGTCCCTCCGCTGGAGACCTCCTTCCAAATTTACAAAGAAACATGAAAAAACTTCTCTTTGAGTCATTCTATTCAACCAGTTCTGGATCCATTGATCATATCATTGTCTAGTCTATACCTCTCTGTCTTTCAGAAAAGAGCAGAAGGACATACTTTATTATATTCTTTGCTAAAAATCTAATGAAACACTCTACAGGCATGGTCAGGACTGAAGCATCTCACTAGAACAAATATTTTGAATGACAGTTTGACATCTTGGGAACAGCAGTTTGCTTTTTTCCTTAAGCTGAGAGAAGATAAGGTAAATGTCATAGAGTTTGGGTTGGGATCCAGCAGCACTGGGAGGAAGCATGAGCAAGAGGGGTTCTTGCGGCTGGGAGAAAAGCAGTAGTCGTGACCTGGAGGCCAGGAAGACCAGCAGAAACTGTTCAATGAGGCATAGAGCAGCCTAGCTCCTTATAGCAGGCAGACAGGAATATAAGTCTTGAGCAGTAGTAAATTTTTCCTCTTTTGCTTCAAACAAGTGGCTGGGTTGCAGGGAAGCCATGTCTTCTTTTTTCCTTTCCCTCTTTCCTTCTGCTTAGATGGAGATGAAAATAATAACAATAATAATAACTAGCATTTATGTAGTACTTTAAGGTTCAGAAAGCCCTTAAAGGTAGATGCTATTATTATCCCCCACTTAACAGATGAAGAAAAACTTGTCCAGGGGCACACTGGTAAGTGCCTGAGGTCAGAATCAAAGTCAAGTCTTCCTAACTTCAAGTCCAAAACTGTGTCCTATTTTCCTTTTCCCCACTGCTGATGGTAGTTTTTAAGCCTGATTCTCTTTCTCTAAATGAGTTTGTTCCCATTGGCTGCCCAGCTGTTTTAATTTGAGATCAGAGAATGCACTGGGGAGTACCCTAAGGAGTTTTGTATTTCACAGACTTTCTACACTAGGACCTTGCATTTCTGGTGGGGAAGGCTAAAAGACTTCCCTGGAGGTTATCAAGTTATATTTTAGTTTTATGAATAATCTTATTACTTTCCCAAGAAGAAGCTAAAAACTTGAACTCAGGGCTTACTTAGATTTCCGATGGATCCCAAATATTTTGGACTCAATACTCCTTTGCACTCTTAAAAATGACTGATGACCCCAAAGAGCTTTTACTTACATGGATTATATCTATTGATAGTTATTATATTAGCTGGTAAAATTGACCAAATTTTTAAATATTCATTCAAAATAACAATAATGAATCTATTACACGCTACCACAACACTTTAAAAAATAAAAATACCTGTATTTTCCAAAACATATTTAATGAGAAGAGTGGCATTGTTTCACATATTTTTGCAAATCCCTTTACTATCTAGCTTAATAGAAGACAGCTGGATTCTCATATCTGTTTCTGCATTCAAGCTGTTGTGATACGTTTTGGTCAAAGTATATGAAGTAACTGTGGCTTCACCCAGATATGTAGTCGGAAAAGGAAAATGTCTTTGATAAGCAAATAACAAGGGGGAAGAGGAAGGGAAGAAGCATTTGTTAAATGCTGACTCTTTGCCAGGGATTGTGCTAAGATCTCAACAAATATCATCTCATTTGGTATTACTACTATGAAAAGAGTTTTGACCTCGAGGACCCCCTTAAAGCCTGAGCCATCAATGGACCACATTTTGAGAGTCACTTACTTAGAAATATGATGTTTAAAAAGGTCTGAGAAACATAATTTCTGAGTAATTTAATCATTTTATTTATAATGCCAGCATTTTAATAAAAGGATGGTCATTTGGCTGTCTCTCTCTTAAACCAAAGACCATCATGGCTTATATGTCCTTTTGGAAGAGGAATGTTCCAGAGTGAGGCAATAAACTTTGATTGGTTAAGTATTTTTTTAAATAGTATTTTATTTTTTCCCACAATTACAAGTCAAGAAAATTTTTAGCATTCATTTTTACAAGATTTTGAGTTCCAAATTTTTCTCTTTCCCTTCCTCCTTCCCCTCCCCTCTTCTGAAAATGGTAGGCAGTTTGATATAGTTAATACATATGCTATGATGTAAAACATATTTCCTTATTCATCATGGTTGTGGAAGAAGAAACATATCTAAAGTGAAAAAAAAATATGAGAAAGAATAATGTGAAAAAATATGCTTCAATTTGCATTCAGAGTCTATCAATTCTTTATCTAGATATGGGTAGTGTTTTCCTTTGTGAGCCCTTTGTACTTGTCTTGGATCATTGTGTTGCTGAGAAGAGCTGAGTCATTCGTAGTTGATCATTACATGATGTCAGTGTTTTCCTGGTTCTGCTCATTTCACTTAGTATCAGTTTGTTCAAGTCTTTCCAGGTTTTCCTTTACTCTGTGTGTGTCACTCCACTTCAAGTGTGTTTCTTGTAGACAGAGTATAATAGGCTATTGATTTTTGATCCACTCTGCTATCCATTTTTGTTTTATGGGACAGTTCATCCCATTCATATTCACCATCACAATTACTACCTATGTATTTCCCTCCATCCTATTCTTCCTCCTATTTGTCTTCTCTCTTCCTTCACCCTTTCCCACATCACCAATGTTTTGCTTACGTTTACCACCTCCCCTGATTGGCCCTCCCTTCTTTTAGTTCCTTCCCCGCCTTTTACTTAATTTCTTCCCCTCCTACTTCCCTGTTGGGCAAGATAGATTTCTATATTTGACTATGTACATTATTCCCTCTTTGAGCCAATACTGATGAGAGTAAAGTTCAAGTGATGTCCATCACCCCACCTCCCATCTTCCCCTCCACTGTAATAGGACTTTCTCACTTCTTCATGTGAGATGATTTAACCCATTCTACCTCCCCCTTCCTTCTGAACTTATTGTACTGCTTTTTCTCATCCTTTAATTCTTTTTATGTCATTCCCTCAAAATTCATCTTATACCTATACCCTCTGTCTATGTATACTCCTTCTAGCTGCACTGTTAGTGATACAACTTTCAGGAGTTACAAGTATCATCTTCCCATGTAGGAATATAAATAATTTAGCTCTATTGAATCCTTACCATTTTTTTTTCCTTTTTACCTGTTTATGCTTCTCTTGAGTCTTGATATTGAAGGTCAAATTTTTGATTTAGTTCTGGTCTTCTCCTTATGAAGGGTGGAAATCCTTCTATTTCATTGAGTGATCATTTTTTTCCCTTGATGTATTATGCTTAATTTTGCTGGGTAAGTGATTCTCGGTCATAGTCTTAGCTCCTTTGCTATCTGGAATATCATGTTCCATGACCTCTGATTCTTTAACGTTGCAGCTGCTAAGTCCTGTGTGATCCTGATTGTGACTCCCCAGTATTTGAATTGCTTCTTTCTGGCCCTTGCAACATTTTTTCCTTGACCTCATAGTTCTGAAATTTGCCCATAAAAACCTTGGGGTTTTTATTTTGGGATCTATTTCCTGAGGTGATCAGTGGATTCTTTCAACGCCAATTTTGCCCTCTGGTTCCAGGATATGAGAACAGTTTTCTTTGATGATTTTTTGAAAGATGCTGTCCAGGTCCTTGTTTTGATCATGACTTTCAGGTAGTCCAATGATTCTGATATTGTCTCTCCTGGATCTATTTTCCAAGTCAGCTGTTTTTCCCATGAGATATTTTACATTTTTTCCCATTTTTTCATTCTTTTGAATTTATTTGATTGATTCATAATGTCACATAGAGTCATTAGCTTCCACTTGCCCAATTCTAACTTTTAAGTGTTGTTTTCCTCAATTAGCTTTTGTACTTTCTTTTTCATTTGACCAATTGTACTCTTTAAGGAGTTGTTTTATTCAGTGGATTTTTTTTTAAATCTCCTTTTCCATTTGGCCAATTCTGCTTTTTAAGCAGTTTTCCAAGCTGTTGAGTCTTTTTCACAATTCTCTTGCATCCCTCTCATTTCCTTTCCCCATTTTCTTCTACCTCTTTTATGATTATTAAGCTCCTTTTTGAGCTCTTTCATGAGTTCTTTCTGAGCTTGAGATGACTTTCCATTTTTCTTTGGGGTTTTGCTTATAGGTGTTTTAACATTATTGTCTTTCTTTGAGTTTGTGTCTTGGTCTACCTTGTCACCATAATCACTTTCTATGATCAGATTCTTTTTGTTGTTGTTGCTGTTTTCTGCTGATCCCTCGCCCCCTTTTGGCTTTTTTCCTTCCTTTTAAATTTGAGATCTGCTCCCAGGGTGGAAAGGGCACTGTCTCTAACTTCTTGTGCTGGTGGCTGTAGGCCCTGACTGTTTACCTAGTGCTGTACTGATGATTCCCTAAGGCGCACAGGAGATTCTCATGTCTGGTGCTGTGCTACTGAAGTGGGGTGGGGGTTGGCTGGTGCTGCTGGAGGTTGTAGGGGTCTGAAAGCTTACCTGGTCCTGAGCTGGGGTCCTAGTGGTGATATTTGGCATATGCTGAGGCCCCATGGGGTTTTCTGCATTTCCTTGGGGCTATACTGAAGCATATGGAGGTCTGGCCCCTGGAGGATGCCTATTTACTCTGAGCTGTGCTGAAGCATGTGCTTTCCCGTTTCTGGAGGGCAGCTACTGGCCTGGAGTCATGTTGAAGCACGTGGAGGTCCAGTCAATCTAGGATGTGCAGGGTGAGAGGAGGGGATAGTAAGGTGGGTGAGGTGCAACACTGAAGAGGACTCAGAGTTCTGGCCACTGCAGGATGCCTGCCCACCCCACCTGGGGCTACAGAAACACATGGTGGTTCTTAGAGCTGGAGTCTTCTGGTTCCCCTGCCTATGCTAAGGCATGCCAGGGTCCTGGTGTTGGTATTTGCCTTTTCCACGACACTGGGGCTCAGGATCTCCTGCTGGTTTGCTGAGGTGGCTGATTGCTGCTGGCTGGGACATTTCCTGTCCTGGAATGTGTTTCCCTTTTATCCAATTGAGATGGACCTTTCTTCTGATCGTCCAAGTCTCCTGGACTAAAAGACCCTCCACCTTGTCTTTCTGCTGGTTCCCCTGTCCTAGGATTTGTTCTGGAGCACTATTTTATGGTTATTTGGAGATGAATATGGGAGAGCTACAGCGATTTACTACTTACTCCACCATCTTGGCTCCTGGAAATCTCTGATTGGTTAACTATTAATGAGACAATGAATATTGCAATGAGTAGCTGGACCTAAACTTTGATTACATCATTTACTTCTAAGTCAATCCCAGCATTGGGCAACCTGTTTAAAAAATTTCTCCCCAGTCAAATCTGAGTGGAACACAATGGTTGCCCCACCTGGATGGGGTCTGTATATTAGCTCTATGTTCAGAGACTGAAGTCTTGAAATGTTGTTATTGTTACTGCTGTTGTTGTTTGTCCTTTATTCTCAAAGAGGATCATGACAACAGGGAGGTGATGACATGCAAGTGAATTGTATTTAAGTGAGGGAGGGCTGTGCAAAGTCACCAATCTCATTTTATCATCTGGAGCTGTCTGGGTCCAGTGGCCAGATATAGATCAGGACAATTGGAGATGGCCCAGGATGCAGTAGGGACCTTTGCCTTTTCAAACTAAAGTCTTTAACAGATCTCAGTTTGACTGAAGTAATGCCCATTCAGTGATGAAGGTTTAATAAGAAATGAAACAGAGAATGGCCTCTTTACCCAGTCAAAAATAAAAACAAAATACCAGCCTCACTTTCTCCTCCCTCTTGAAACGAGGATAAAAGAAAAAGGGGGAAATCTGAATCTCCCCCAAATCATTGCTTACCAATAATCATTTCTCTCAGAAGAAAGAACTCATTTGCTGTGCACTGGTCTGGGAGCCAGTTTCCACCCCTTTGAGCTAAAGGGAGGGGAAAAGCTAGGAGACACTAGAAGAGAAAATCTTGCTTTTGAGCTGGCCTCCTAACTTGATCTGTGAGGGTTCTGACTACCTCTTTCTAGTTAGAAGGGGAAAGTGAATGGAATCCCTTGTGTCCATTGCTAAGCAACTACATCTACAACACTTTCATAAGTTGCCAGTTTGGTAATTATCAAAAATGGAAAGGATTCTGACAAGACCTGTTCTTGATTCTTTTTTTTTTATATATATTCACTAATATCTCTTTAATGTCCCCTTAACCAAACCCACTGGCCTAGGGTTTTTGGATTCTCTTCTTTTTGAAAGCCAGGATGACATTTGCTGTTTTCCAGTTCTGTAGCAACTCTATCACTCTTCACAAGCTTTCAATTATCTCAGCTCAGCAATCATGATTCTTTTAGTACTCTGGGCCAGGTGACTTACACGCATCAGAGGCAGCTAGTTTCTCTCTTACTACCATCTTCCTCCTCTTGGGTATCAATAATTGTTACCCATTTTTTGTTCTATCATTTCTAGTGCAAAAGCCATTCCCTTTGGCAGAGAAGACTCAAGAAAAATAAAAACTGGAGGGCAATATCTCCCTCCTGTTGTCAACTATAGACATCCCATCCTCTCCAAACAGTTGTCCTATACCTCTTTGATGTACCTTTTCCTCCTAATATGGCTTTAAAAAAAAAAAAAGTTATGTAGCTTAGGGAAAACAAACTCATTTGTTCTTAGCTTTCTTTGCTAGTATCAATTCATTCTCCACTTCAGCACTCCTGACACAATTTTTCGAGGATTCTGCCACACTAACGGTGTTCTTTTATTACCTGCCCTTGCTTCCATCTTTTGTATTATTATTTTTTTTACATCTAAGTTTGTTGGGGAGTTCTCTATGCATCCACATTCATCTCTTCAACTAGTTTTGTTTTTCCACCTCATTGGAAATTTTCTATTTGCAGCCCCAGAATTTCCTCATTGAGATTTTCCAATCACTCCTGGTCTGACGTCCTATAAAAATATTAGTCCACAGGACCTCACCTAACCTTTTCCTTAACCTTTTGAAATCCCTGCCCCAAATCTGAGATGCATGTTAGACTATGCCTGATTTTTTTCCCCTCTGCTGTCACAAACTCCGGAAAGGAGATTTCACCATTCTCATTTTCTCCATAATTCCCAAAATGTTAATGAGAATTAGATCAACATGTAATTTCCCTTTTTTGTTTCTTGCATTTTATGAAGGATGCGTTTATTATCAAAGAAGGTCAAAAGTAATTAGCTGCTCTTTTTTTGACACAGAGAGCCACAGTAATTACTTTGATAATTGTCATTTCTCATCCTTAATATACTATGTTTCTGGGCCAGGCTGATTTCTTTTCCAAACATTTCACCTGTGTCCTTTTCCTGTTCATGTGGTTTGTAGTATTCTCTGATGACTAAAATGTTTCCACTTTCCCCTCTATTAACCCAAATATTCCCCATCATGCTTAAGCCATTCTGGTTGCTGGATTTCCTTACTTGAGTAAATCATCTTAATATGCAATGCTATCGTACCCTGTTCACTCTTACTGTCACATAACTCTTACTCTTTTTGCTTCTTTTTAATAAGATGTACCCATTGAGAAATATATTGTAGTTCAGAAGGGTGAGTTTCATCCCATCAAATCTTAGTGATAACCTGCAAAGTCAAGTTTTCCTCTTTGTATTGGTATGTCTGGTTTCTCTTGATTTTTGCCTAAATATTGGACATTTGAGGCCATGGGTTTGACCACTAACCATTTTCTTGGGTTTTCTCTGTTATGAAACAATCGGGCATCTCAATCATAATTTTTCCTCCATATTATCTAGGTTGAAGTCCATGGATAGGCAGTTTTTACTCCTCCAACTCTTTTTTTTTTTAAATTTTAAAACACTATTGATTAAATTTGCAGGATACCAGACAAAAGCATTCATATTAGCCTTTGTTATATATTCCATAGCTGGCCATCATTCCATTTTAAGCCACACTTCAAATATCTAAATCCTTTTCTCAGATATATTTTTTACTCATCCATTCACTTCCTAAATCACTATTGTTTTTCTGTATCCCTGGCCTTCGGTGAGTAGAAATGAGGAAAACAAAACATGTTCTCCCTTGGTTTTCAATTTCTTTCCCAAGGCTTTGTAATCCATGGCAAATCTTCCTAGTTTCCTTCTGGCAGTATCATTTCTGCTTTTGTGAGTTGCCACAGATGGTTAGTGGTCATCCATTTTCACAAGTCTGGGGAAGTTCTTTATTGAGTCTTTCACATATGCCCATAGAAGAGAACAAACCACTCATGTCATTTTCAGATTAAAATGGCTACCTCAGTTTCCCAAAGTGGGGAGTGATCAACCACTATTTTGCTTTTCTTCTTCCTCTGACCTCTCTGATCTCTCATCTTTTTTTCCCCCTTTAGATGGAACCTTTCTCCTTTTTCAGCTCAAGTTTTTATCTCTCAAATTTTCACCCCTCTAGTTCAATTTCTGGCATTCTTTATACATGTAAACTTTATATTTAAATGTTATTATTTATTTTATATAAATTTATCCTCTATACGTGTAAACATGTCAAAATTACCCTCACAATTTCCCTCCCCCCTTTTCAATTTAAATCCTTATCTCCCCTCTCCTATTCCTTCTCCTGCAATTTTTTCTCACTGAACTCTGAAGAAACCAGAATAAACTTCTCTCCACCCAACTGAGATCATTATCTTGTGATTTTATTATTTTGTTCAACTGAAATAATAGATTTCATTTTGTGACTATTGTGCTAATTTGTTTCATATATATGTGTGTGTGTATATACACATATATGTGTGTGTATACTTAAATATTTATGTTGCGATGGAGAGGTTAGTTGGGGCAAAGATGAGTTAGTAAGCAGTGGTAGAGATACAAAAAAAAGAAATAGAAGATCATCAGTAACAGTAAAAATAAACAGATGAAAACAAGAAGATGCTTAGAAGGGGATATAAACAGACAGTTTTGTAATTATCATATTAAATTAAATATGCTTAAAAAACCAAGCTATATAATGGATTCCAGTTACATATATAATGCTCTGTTAAATTTTTCTTTTTTATGTGGAAATGTTCTCATTCATTGATGATTATTAAGATTAGAATGGAAATAAAGTTGAAAGTGATATTATAAAGTAAAACATAAATAATTTGAGGATTATAAATAATAATGCTTTCTTCCTTTACTATAAGGAGTAGAAAGTCAACTATAACATTTCTTTGAAGTCTTTCTGACTTGTGAGTTGTTTTGATATTCCTGGAACTTTTCTTGATATATTTTGAATCACAGAATCTAAGAAGTGGAAGCAACCTCACAGGCATCTAGGCCAACCTGTACCTGAATATGATTTCTCTTTATTACATCCTCAATAAATGGCCATCCAATGTTCATGTGAAGATCTCAATTACTTATTATCTCCAAAGTCATCCCAATCCACTTTAGAATAACTCAAATTATTAAGAATATTTTCTTTCTATTGAGCCAAAATTTGCCTCTGTTACTTCTACGCTCTGTTCATGGTTCTGTCCTCTGGGGTCAGGGAAACAAGTCTAATCTCTTTTCTCCATGCCCTAGGTCACTGTATTATTAGTTTTACTTAATTTATTTAATTGTTTTACTTTGTTACAGGAGATCTCTCAGGGAGCAAGGGCAATCTGTAAATGTTTGTACATTGTACAGTTCTAATTAGTGTGAATAATGAATCCTATGAAGTGACCACGTTGTGTGAATTCACACTGAAGAATTCCATTGTGCTGGAACAAATGACCATATTTTACATAATTTTAACTTCAAATAATGTGAATTCAAATACCTGTGATGACCTCATAGTATGTGTTATTCACACTCATCAGAATCTAGCTGGAAAAACAAAACAAATCAATAGAACTTTTTTAAAAAAGGAAGACAGACATCATATCCTTTACACTCAGACCCAGACTAAACATTCCTAATTCCTTCAATTGATCTGTCTATGGAATGGCTTTAAATTTCTCATCTTTCTAAGTCACCATCTTTTGCACAGCCTGTCAATAGTCTTCCTATAATCTGATGTTGAGAACTCTACATAGAATTTCAGCTATGGGCAAACCAGGAAAGTGTACTACATGGTTATTACCCACTTCTTTCTGAATACTTTGCTTCTGTTGGTGCAAATTAAATTCAAAATAACTTTGGTGGCTGCCAAGTCACACTGCTATCTAATACCACTACTCCATTTAATTTTCACATGACTTATTGTTTAGTCTTACTTTCTAATTCTCATGCTCATTCTCATCTCCATGACATTGGATTTTACTTTATATTTACAAATTATGTGAATGCCAAACAATGGCATTTGGGATATTATATGGTGGTGGAGGAGGAGTGATACAGAGAAGAGTCATTTGGGATCTTAAGGATTCTAAGATCATTTTAGATCTGTAAATGGCTGGGACGGAGAGTTGCTCTGTAGGATGACTCATGCATACTCATGCAACTGGTTTTTTAACCCAAGCACAGGGCTTTGCATTTATAACCATTGAAGTGATTTGAATTTGTTTTCATAGATTTGGACCATTGTTCTATTCTGTTGAGATCTATGGAGAGATACATTTTGCTATCCAGCATTTTAGTTATTCCTCCCAGCTTTGTATCATCTGCATATTTAATAAGCATAAAACCCATGATTTCATGCAGATCTTTGTTAAAATTTTTGAACGAAAGACAAACAAGGAACAATCATTAGGATATTGTATTTTAGGTAATGTTTTAATAAGTATGTGTATATACTTCCATGCCAAGTGGGAATATAATCAATTTAAATAGATTGGCTGGTTCTTTTTTTTGTTGTTTTCCCTGATTTTGGGGCATTTCATTACTGTCTAATATTAGAAGATGACCAGGGCAATGAGTGGAAGTAAGGCTCAAATTTGCCAATTTTTCTAAATTGCCAGCTGCTCTTATAAGCCTTGCCATTTATGAACCACTCCAGTAAAACATCTCTTAGAGTTGGGATAGGATTTTAGAATTTATTTCTCCATCATCCAAGGTAGGGGGAATGAGAAGGCAGAAAGACAAAAGATAATTAGAGTAGGTCCACCATTAATCTGACACCCAACTTTAGTTTATTTTTATGAACTGTGTGACCATTAAAGAATGGTATGATACAGAGAAGAGCTGTTTTAGACTTGGAATGTATGGGAGGAAGGTGGAAGAAGTGACTGCAAAGAGGTTTGGCCTATCTTGGATATATTTATTTGTTGCTGTGTTCTTAGAAGTTATTCCTTTGCCATTAAAAAAACATCCAAATTAATACTTAATATAATATGACTGACCACCTTGTCTTGCAAAAAGAAAGGTAACACTTTGGATCTTTGTCCAAAGGGAATGAAAATGATTCGAGGAGGTATTTGGAGAGTGAAGCAGGTGGCTCCACTCTTGGTGGAGTTGTGGCATGTGTATGGGGGTGGCATGTGTATGTTTTGGAAATATGAGAGAAAAAAGCAGAATTGTTGTGTCTGTGGCAAACCAGTGGTTGGAAGCTAACCTGTGTGGTGAATGTTAGAGTGTAGAAGGAAAGACAGTGGTTGTAATGTGTTATGAGATCGAGTAAATGCCAAGGTTGGTAGCTCTTATCAGCGCATTTGGGGAATTCATTTCCATGTCAGAGAAGTCTGCATACAATGCTCAAAGGGCAACCAAACTGTGCACACCCTTTGATCTTGCAATACCGCTACTAGGTCTGTAACCCAAAGAGATCACAAAAAAGGGAAAGGGACTCACATGTACAAAAATATTTATAGAAACTGTTTTTGTGGTGGCAAAAAACTGGAAATCGAAGGGATGCCCATCAATGGGGGAATGATTGAATAAGTCGTGGTGTATGAACGTAGTAAAATGCTATTGTTCAATAAGAAATAATGAGCAGACAAATTTTAGAAAAACCTGCAAAGACTTATATGAATTGATGCAAAGTGAAGTGAGCAGAATCAGGGAAACATTGTACATAGTTACAGTAACATTGAGTGATGACTAACTATGAATGACTTAGCTCTTCTCTGCAATCCAAGAAGTTACAAAGGACTCATCTTGGAAAATGCTATTCCCATTATCCACAGAGAAAGAACTGATGGACTCTGAATGCACATTGAAGCATAATATTTTCACTTTATTTTTTTCGTAGTTTTTTTTCCTTTTGCTCTGTTTCTTCTTTCACAATTGTAACTAATATGGAAATATGTTTTATATGATTGCACATATATAACATATCAAATTGTTTCCAATTTTAGGAAGGGGGAGGGGAAAGATGGAATGGAAGGAGAAAAATTTGAAACTCAAAATTTTGTAAAAGTGGCTGCTAAAATTGTTTTTACATATAATTGGAAAAAAATGCTATTAAAAGAAGAAGTCTGGAGCGTTGATGAGTAGAAATGGGAGGATTGCATGGGGCCATGAATGAATGAATGATAAAGCTTTTTATTAAGTGTTTATTATGCTCACTATTCTTACTGCTGAAGATATAAATAGAAAAGCAAAATGGTACCTCCTCTCAAGGAGTTCACATTTTAATGGGGAAAATATTAACCACTGGAATTTGTATACTTTTAGTAAGAGTTAAGAACATCAACCAAAGGGCCTGGATGGTTAACTGTGGCCTGCAGGCTTGTGGATTTGTGTGTGGATATTTATCTTGGTTGATTATTATGCCTTGGTTGCTAGTTGGACCTCCTTCCTTGTCTTGCCCCACCCCAGAACATACATCAATCTAAAGCAAGTAATGATGAAAACTACTAGATCAAAGTTTGTCAAGTACAATTTATTTGAATTATGGGCACAGATGAACTCACCTTTGAGTTTCTGTGTTAGGAAAGTGCCTAGGGGACAGTGAAAAACCTAGCCATTAATACCAGAAATACCAAAGAGGCAGCTCCACCCACCCACTTATTCCCTTCACAGGAGTTGATGGGAATGATGCACACTCTAGAAAAGCACTTTCAGTTGGCTGTTCACCTTTAAGTTAAGGCCCAATAATATTGTCCTGTCACTGCTCCTCATGTTCTAGGTAGTTCCTCAACAAGCAGTCATTTTATCTCTTACCATTTTTTAGAGGAAGCAGGAGGGAGTCTTAACCTTTCTGACCACTTTGCCTTTTGTATGAAGACTCACATTTTCCACCTCTCTGGTGTGGGTATCCTTCATGACCAGAAGCTAGGGTGAGCTGTACTTCCCTGTACAGTTAACAGTCAAGGGGAGTGGGGAGAGCCCATTGCTGTGCAAGAATCACAATTCTGGGACTGAATCTCAGGTGACATTTGATTATTCTTGTAGGATATAGATATCTGTAGCTTCCATGCTGAGGGTTAGTCAGGATGCAAGACTCTTGCTTGTTGTGTAAGACTCTCTTACACAAGATAAATGCCATTTTGGGCCTAGACGAGTTAGTCTTGGTGGCTATCTTTAATGAGTAATTGAGTGAGAAACTGCAAGGACTCTTAGGAAGGTGATATTGCTCCTGATAACCTGGCAGATCAAATGGAAAGGCATGTCCATTTTAATGAACATTAGGAATAGCACAAAAAAGTAGAATGTGGGCCTCAAAGAACTGGTGTGAATAAATGGGCATCCAATAGAGTCTTTAAGTCCATGCAGCAGAAAGTTAGAAGGCAATGTTGTCATTTCATCACTTTTCACGGTCTTGGTCTATAGCTCTAGTTGTCTGACTCACCAGTACACATGGCCCAGGGATTAGGATGGGAAAGGCAGGTCGTGTGAAAGGCAGGCAAGACACACTTACTTGTGATCAGTCAGTGACTTTAATTACTCAGGATGAAGCAATACTGAACCCACCTGGGTTTGTGTTTCTAAAGTGGGAGCCCTAGTCGCCTAGCCCAGTGGTTCAGGGAGTACAAACCTACCAGAGTCGTTTGGATGGGAAATATGGATAATGCCCATTCCAAAACCATGTTCAGAGGTGTAGCTCTGGGACCTTCTCCATGATTCCACCATAGCAGCCAGGGTTCAAGTTCTGAAGGAAGTAAAGGCTGCAAGTAGCCACAATAAAGCCTAGGGATGAGAAAGAGCTAAACAACATCATTCCTGTCCTTTAAAAAAACAAACAAACAACTAACTGTCTTGGGCAACTGATGGTGCAGTGGATAGAGTGCAGTCAAGAAGACCTCAGTTCAAATCCAGTCTCAGACACTTATTAGCTCTGTGACCCTGGCAAGTCACTTAAGTTCTGTCTGCCTCAGTTTTCTTAACTATAAAATGGGGACAGTAATAGCAACTACCTCTCAGAGTTATTGTGAAGATTAAATGAAATAATACTTGTAAAGCACTTACATAATGCCTGGAAATCAGTAGGCATCTAATGTTTATTTCTTTCTTCCTAAAAAGAAGGATCTGTGAGACTTTATGCCTGGTGGTGAGAAAAAATTTCAGTGCAGAAAATGTTTAAATTCAGGCTTTGGAAGTAAAGGCGATCAAAGGAATGACTGCAGCAATCGTTAGCAATATTCAGCACTTTGAAGGTGGTCAACAGGAAGAAGACTGGAGGATTGCTTCCCAAGAAAGTGTACAGGCAAGCTGACAGAACTTTTTCCTCTCCAGACCCAGAAGCCCAGTAGGAAATAGAGAAACCATATATGCTCTTTCAGGGAGCAGAGGTCTTTGCCAGAGCTCCATGGTTTCCTCTCTGAGGAATGTGGAGAGGCAAGGTCCCCTCTTCCCCAAGAAGAAGAAAAGTGGGATAGGCCTTGAAACACAAGGAAACTGACAGGATGTGGGGATGCTAGAAGTCTAGAAGCAAGAGACAAGTATAACTGTTATAGTTTACATGGGGGAATTTGCTTCCCTACCTCTTACAACTGTGGGATCATAGAATTAGAAATAGTAGGGCTGCTAGGTTCAACTTTCTCATTTTAAAGATAAGGAAAATAAGGCATAGAAAGGTTTAAGCAGGCTCAGATTCTTATAATCCAATCAATAGCTCACTAATGTTCAGACTCCTTAAGAGTCTTCCCAATATGACAGATGTTCTAATAAACCTTGTCTTTGGCTAAAAGAGGTCTTGAGTCAAATTCTTTCGGGCAGGATCCATGTGTCATAATTTTGGGGTTCTAGCACCCCATAAAATCCTGAACCTCAACATTTTGGTGACCCCTACAGGGAAACTGCCTAACCCCAAGTTCTGCTTCAGCCAAGACCGGAAGGTATGTAAGCCTCCCTCCATCCTTTCTTGCTCTGCAGTTGGGGTCACTCTCCCAGCACCAAGGCTTAGAGGTGCTTTTCGGGCAGAGAGTTATAAGGCTGTTTCATACTTGGCCTGACCTCTCAGGCTTTTGGTCCACAGGGTTGGTTTGAGGCCATGGACCTGGGTATACCTTCCACAGCATTGAGGACAAGGACCTACACCCTATCTGGAAGTGTATGCCCAAATCTGTCAATTCTCTTGGTGCTAGGGAATTGGGGAAAACTGCAGTTGCTTTTTGGCTTCCTGAGGCTTACTAACTCCCTTCCCTCTACACCCCTGAATCCTCTTTCATGGAGGTTACAGGGAAAAGTCAGAAAAGCTAAAAGTATCTTGGCAGATTTTGGACGTTTTATGATTGATCATTAAGGATTTTGAAATTCCTCCCTACAACCCTGGTCACTCCTTTCTCCCACTCCCTTCCCTTGAGTCAAGAGGTTTCTGTTAACCGCTCTCATAGGAGAAGAGAGATTCACCCTTTACCCCTCACCCTTGATTTTGCTCTCCCCCACCTGGGAAAGGAAGGAGTGGGGAAGGACAGCAGCTACAGCGTGGGCCCCCTGGCAATGGCCTTGTGCCCTAGGTCAACCTTTGCCTAGAAGCATCACCCAGATTCAGCACATCCTGCTCAAGGTAAAGAAGCTAACCTCCCAACTTGGGTAAGCACACTCTTTTAAACTTGTAATTTTAACTCTTAATGATAAGATGTTGATTCTCTGTGTAATTTGGAAATGAATTTAACAAAATTGAAGTCACCTGATTGGTAATGGGTTTGTTTCAAGTTTCAAATTAGTGAACTTTTTGTATCAGTTATGTCAAGCAATTTTTCAAAATTTGGTTACCACTAAAATAATTTGGCTATTGTTGGTTATCATTTTAATGTGTAAACTAACCAAAAGACTCGTTTGTTTTGCTGAGAATTTGGAAGTGTATAGAAATCTCTAATGATTGGCTTTTTAGACCAGGACAAATTTAAGTTTGAGATGTAAATCCTGGAAAAGTTTTTCCTAAGCTGTGATTAGTAAAACTTGCTGTTTGAGGTAAAAGCTCATAGGATTTTGAGTTGTCTGATGGATCATAGTAATCCATCCATAATCAATAGTCCACCATCTGAGAGAAATGCCACAAGCTGCTCAGAGAACGTGATACTGGTGGGAAGTCAGCATCTGGAAAAGCTGAGAGAACAATTTTAGCCTCAGTCTAAGATGGGCTCCTCCTGGCTCAGTTTCCTCATTATGTTCCTTTGAAAGAGAATGTTACCCACCTGGCTATTCCTGAGTCTGGCTATGAGGTGGATTTGATACTGCATGGTTGGAAAACTGAATTATCTGAATCCAAACAGAGCTAAGGATGGTTTATCCTCTCATATTTTGGCCCTAAATCTAGTCCCTGATTTATATCTGGCCCTGCAGTCTTTTCTGACAGATTTATATTTTTCAGACTACAGGCCATTCACCTACAATTGATAGCAAACAGCGGGTACCAGCCAATGTCCCCCCCATCATTCCCTGGATGCAGCCTGTGCTAGGGACCACCTCGAAGTAGGGACAGTTCTATGCCCCTTGACAGCAGGAAGCAGTTTTAGAAGCCAAAACCTTCACCCCTTACCTCTAAAGAATTTGTGTCCCATTGTTTGAGGGGGGAATGATGGGGTTGAGATCTGGACCCCAGAAAGTAAAAACCCTGGACTTTCCCTCATGGCCAAATCTCTGGTGTTCCCCTGAAGCTATAATCCCATCAACTGGCCTTTCATTGTGTCTACATACAATCTCACAATTCTCTGTTACCCTTAACCTAGCCTACCCCTCCATTATTTTACCTCCCTATGGCCCCCGTCCACTTCCCACCCTTAATCCTAGCTATGCTCCATTCTCCCTTGGCCACATGGTCCAGGTCCCAGGAGTTCTGTTCACCCCAGCTTACTGGCCACTCCCATTCAGATCTTTCTTAGACCCCTTCTCCAGTCACCCCAAACTACTTGGCCACTCTTAGATCCCTCTCACAGTCTTTTTGTATGTAACATCTACCTTGTCTCCATTAAGGTGCTCAGATTCTTACAATCTAGCCACTGCTCAGATACTTATAATCTAGCCAATAGTTCACTGATGTTTAGACTCCTTAAGAGACTGCCCAATATGAGGGATGTTCTAATAAACTTTGTCTTTGGCTGAAAAAAAAAAAGATTTACGTGATTTGAAAAGGATTATATATTAACAGTCTAAAGTCAGGATTTGAATGCAGTATTCTTGAATTCCAGCTCTACAACACAGGAAAGGAGGGAACGACTGATTTCGATGACTGATTCATAGTGGTTGTTTGTCCTTTGTTTTTGAAGAGAACTAATGACATCATGGGGGATATTTTGACTCCTGCATGAATTGGATTTAAGTGAGGCAGAGCTGCACAAAGTCATCAGCCTCACTCTCTTCCAGAATCATCAAAGTCCAGGGGCAGAGTCCAAGACAAAAGTTAGGACAACTGGTGATAGCCTGAGATGTAGTGGGTGACATTGGCATCTTGGATATCTGACTAAGCTCTAAGCACTCAGCAGTGCCTGCTTCAGTTGTCATCATGGCCTTTGGAACAAATTATTCTCACCTGTCCATTCCACCAGGGGAAGTCTTCATGCTTGGGGTAGACAGCCCCTTAATTCACCAGTGGGTTTGAGACCTGTTGGTTACCCTCAATCTGGTTTAGCCCATCTGCCAAGATGGTTTACTGGGGTATGGCCAATGTACATACTACAGCTTCTTGGGTGAAAATTGAGTGCCAAATAGACGCGATATGTGTCTGAAAAGGTCTCAGCAAGACTGCATAACAGAGGTATGATTCCTTCCTGAACATCCCATAAACCCTATTCATAGCTAGTAGATTGCTAGCATATATGGTAAAGAACAACTATGTGGCACAGTGGATAGAGTGCTGGGCTTAGAGTCAGGAGTTCAAATCCAGCCTTAGAAAATTTCTAGCCATGTGACCTCAGACAAATTACTTAACCTCTGTTTGCCAATGGAGAAGGAAATGGCAAACCACTCCAATATCTTTGCCAAGAAAACACCATGGACAGAGGCCCATGGGGTCATGAAGAGTCAGACATGACTGAAACTACTGAACAACAACAAAAATATATATGGTATGGGGATTGTCTGGGTATGCTGAGTACTATATAGTATAAAGGTGATATGAGTATGTTGAGTATTAGAGTTTGGAAGGAGAAACATTGATTGTGATTGAGTTCAAGTCATGAGAGACAAGAATGATTATAAAAGTGAAGAACCTGCATGACTGTGACACCTATATGGTCATTATGGTGTGTGTGTGTAGGGGATAAGGCAGAGAATGTTGATCACAGGTATTTGTCTCTGTTAGATCTTATAACGCGATAGTTACACATCATATGCCAGAGTGGGATGAGCAATAATGAGAAATGTATAGTCAGATCATGTCTGACAAAATTATTGAACTTGCGGGCACAACTGAACTCACCTCTTGATTCAGTTTTTGAACAAGAGTGACTAACATTGGGAGGACACAGAAAAAACTAAAACTCTGTATATTAAACAAGTCAATTTGTGTGTGTGTGTGTGTGTGTATGTGTGTGTGTGTGTGTGTGTGTGTATGCATGTGCATGCATGCATAGGGAGCACAGGAAAAAAGAAAAGATAAAGGAAAAAAAAGCAGACTTGATCTGTATTGCTCTAGGGATTATGTATAAAAATAGATCATGGATTCACTGAGATATTAGCAGTACCTTTAGCAGAACCTGACAACAGATGAACATGACAACACATGAACACAAACAACACAGAACATGATAACACAACCTGACAACTTATCTGGATCATGCCCAAGACAAAAGTGAAATACCAAGTCATGCTCATGATGAAGGAGGAATGAACCAACCCAAGTCAGAAAAATGGAGTAGGTTAAAGCTTCTGTGATGATTACTATTAGGTTCCTTTTTTTTTTTTTTGGCTAGGCAGTGGGGTTAAGTGACTTGCCCAGGGTCACACAGCTAGTAAGTGTTATGTGTCTGAGGCCAGATTTGAACTCAAGTACTCCTGACTTCAGGGCCGGTGCTCTATCCACTGCGCCACCTAGCTGCCCCCGATGATTACTATTAGGATGAGGCCCTGTGAGTGACTTATGTACTTCCAGCCTAGACAAGACAGGAGATCCAACCTCAATAAGATAAAATAAAATAAAATATTGAATTTTCCTTGGGAGATAATTTAAAAAGTGGACTGGTAAAGTTGGAGCGAACCAATAGAACACTGGTATTGTCAACTGAATGTAGAATGGAAGAAGACTCAGAGACTTGAGGAAGAAAATAACAGTTTGGGTTTTGTTCTTTCTTTTTTTCTTTTTTTTTCTTCCTCTTCTTTTTTTTTTTTTTTTTTTGGTCAGGGTTTGTTTTGCTCTTGGAATCCTGACAGTGTCACTTATTTTATTAGCAGTTGCTACAATATTTGTTTTCTCAGAAGGCAAATTGAATCTGGATTAGCCTTTCTGAATTAGCTCTTCCTGACAATGACTTGGAGAAGTTGGGGGAGGGGGGAGAAAATAAAAAGGAAGGCTAAAAGGATTAACAGGAAAAATGAAATGCCTCAAACTGGATTGTATATTGAATCATCAGCCTCTTTGCGCAGAAGTTAAAATGTTGTTTTCTGTATAACCGAGGTCAAATCCAGGGTATCTGTTAATGTAATCCCATTGGACATAAGTTTATACAGACAGAATTAATCATAGATTTATTCAGACACCTAATTTACTACTTGCCTATACTTCCTAGGCCAAGAAATAAATTAAAATCAGGCGATTGGCCTCAAAGGAATTAAATTAACTCAGCTCTTCTTGTTCAACTTTTGTTCAGTTTCTACGTGTGTGTGTATTTTGTAGAGGATCCAAATGTGCTTTATATGTAACCAGGGGCTCAAAGCATGGAACAATCAATCTCAACCAATGAGGAGAGTCTTGTCTCATTGGGCTTTGGACCCTTAGTTCAAACATATGTAAAAAAAAAAAGTTTTCCTTCTCCTAACCTATAAGGTCCAAGAGAACTTAAGCTTTCATGGTGCCAAGGAAATGTCCAGAAGTTTACCTTGGGCAATTGGCAGCAGAGATGATTGTTTTTGGTTCATAAGGTTGATTTCTAAAGAGTGGTAGAATTGCAGTTTGCCTTGGTGGAGATACTGATGAAATTACAGAAATTATATATTAGAACGAATATTAGATGAGCCAGGATATCTGGGCTGAAAGGTCAGCTCAGTCACTTAGTGCCTTTGTGACTTTGAGGAAGTCACTTCACCTTTGGAATCTCAGGGTTTTTTTGTTTCTAAAATAAGGTGGTGGTGTAAATGATATCTAAGGCCTCTTCCAGTCTTAAAACCCTTCTATCCACTAATGCTTGAAGAATTATTGTTAGTGGGGCTGTGAACTGGTCTAACCATTCGGGAAAACAATTTGTAGTTGTTTTTCAAAAAGTAGCTAAAATGTCCTTAACTTTCGGGCCAGAAATCCATTGTTGGATGTCTAGATTTCCTACTCCAAGGAAGTCAAAGAATGAGAGGTCCTACATATACCAAAAATACTTCTTTTTGTAACTTATTTTTTAAGAACAAAGAAATAATAACACACTAAGTGGCCACTGAATGGGGAATCACTAAGCAAATTGTGGTATGTGAATGTAATAATCGATATTATTCTGTACTTTAAGAAATAATGGACATAAAATTCAGAAAAATATGGGGCCACATATGAAACGGTAAACCAATCAGTAATAGGAAAACAATAGAAACAATGACCCCAACAATGTTAAAACAAAGAACAATTAAACCAAACTCAGCACTTTGGAATTTTAATGGTGAACATTGATCCTGAATTGAAATTAAAAAAAAAAAGAGCCTCCCTCCTTTCATTGCAGAATGGATGTGGGGGGGCACTAAGGGCACACAGTACTACATATGCTGTCAAGTGAGGTGAATGTGTTACTTGATTTTGCTATGCCATTTTTTTCTTTTTCTTTAAAAATCTTTATTGCTAGCAAAGGCATCCAAGGAGGGGAGGGTGGGACAAGCATAATCTGAAATAATTATTACCCTCATCTTACAGATGAGAAAACTGAGGCTGAGAAAGGTGAAGTGTCTTGCTTTGAATCACACAGCGAGTAAATGTTCTGAGGCAGCATTGAAACCCAGGTTTGGCTGGCTCCAAAGAAATGGAGAGGGAAATGGCAAACTGCTCCAGTATCTCTGCCAAGAAAACCCCAAATGGGGTCAAGAAGAGTTGGACACGACTGAACAACAACTTCCTGGCTCCAAGTCTACCACTGTTACTGCCCCGCTGGACCCCTCTGTTAAAATAAAAAAGCATCAATTGAAAAAGATAGTATAGAGGGACCGAAGAATTCTGAGTGATGATATTAGTAAGTGTAGTTGGGACCACTGAATACTGCAGGTCACTAGATGTTTGAAACCTACTCACATAGCACATATTCAGCAGCTGTTTACTAATTGTTTCCTTTATTCAAGGAACTGTGCACTGTTCAGGGGCAGCTAATATAATATGAACCCTATTCATGATATTTTCAACATGTACAATACATTCTGGATTTTACCAGTGAGGAAGGTCATTTGTGGCTGAGGCAATGAGGAAGGCGGGGACATTTGAACCAAGCCTTGAGAGATACACAGTATTTTAATAGGTGGAGTCAAGGAAGAGGTGTGTGGTGAGGGTATTCCAGGTGTGAGCAACAGCACGGGCAAAGGTATGGAGACAAAAACCTACAGCATGTTTAATGATAGCAGTTTTCTACCATCTTGAGATGATATATTTTCCTTGGGTGATGTTCCTAAATCTAGATCTGGAAGACATCTCAGAGGGGGTCTAGCCTAAGCATACAACCCCTCCGCCCTTTTATAGATGTGGAAACTGAGGCCCAAAAGAGTTAAGTCACCTTTCCAAGATCACAAAAGTAGTAAGTGTCAGAGCTGGGACTCAGACCCAAGTCCTTTGCCTTCAAATTCATTGTTCTGAAGATGGAATCTGAATATAGATCTAAGCATGTTACTTTTTTTATTATTATTTTTTACTTTTTTCAGGTTTGCTTTTTTTTGGTCTGTGTTTTCTTTCACAACATGACTGATATGGAAATATATTTTACATGACTACGCACATGTAGCTTAAATAAAATTGCTTGCTTTCTCAATGAAGAGGGGAGGGGAGGAAGGGAGGGAAAGATTTGGAGCTTAAAATTTTTTTTAAATGTTAAATTTTTTCCATGCAATTGGAAAAATTGAAATACTAAAATTTAAAAGGAAAAAAATGGTTCTTTTCCCTGTACCACACTGACTTCCTTACCTCTCTGATCTCAGTTTCCTCCTTAGTCAAATGAGGTGGGGTGGACTGTAATAATTAATCAATCAATCAACAAGCAATTATTAAGCATCTACTACAGTGCTAGGTTGGTAAAGCAAAAAAAAAATCTCTATTAAGTGTTAACTGTATGCTAGCCACTGTGCTAAGAACTTGGAATACATATAAGCAGATGGTCCCTGCCCTAAAGGAACTTATGTTCTATTGAAAGAAGACAATATTAAAGGGAGCTTAAAAGGGGATGTGGGACTCTCATTCTGGAAGTATTATAGAGAAAGTTCAGAGAGTAGCTTGGAGAGGAATGAGACATGGCTGACCTTGGGTGGGCCACTTTAAATGGAGGTTCTCAAGACCTCTAATCAAAGGGAGAGGATACAGGGTTGTAGAGTATTACTAATGTATGAATTCCAGGGCTAGAGTGAACTTCCAGAATAAAGAAGGTTCTGGGGCATGGTAGAGAAAGTCCTGAATCCTACCTGGAGAGGAATGCTAGGTACTGACTTCTGAAATCCCTTCCCCACTATTAATCTAGATGCGAATGTTGAGCCTGGAGTCTGGAAGACCTGGGTTGAAATCCAGCCTTAGATACTAGCTCTGTAACTCTGGACAAGTCACTGTTTGCCTCATTTTCTCATCTGTAAAATGGGGATGATTACCAGTACCTACCTTTCAGAATTGTCATGAGGTTCAAATACAATAATAATTGCAAAGCACTTAGCACATAGTAACAGCTATAAATGTGGGTTATTATTATTCAACCTCCTTGTGTTAATGTCCAGGAGTGAGATCACTGGCTGAGGGGTATGAGTAGTAAAAGCCCAAGGTCACACAGGTACTAAGTATCAGAACCCAGATTCCAACCCCAGCCCTCTGACTTCATATCCAGCAGCTAAATTATGTTGGGTCTGGAATAATGAGGGGTAGGGGATAAGCAAGGAACCTACATTTGATCATATAAATAATGGAGAGTCAGGCCTTGTCAAAGCCTCAGTATCTCAATGGGTTATGCTTGTTTTCAGAATCCGATAACATTGACACAGTGCTCCTAAGGTGACTGCAGCCCACTGATTTACAAGGTACAGGAGCATCAGGAGTTAAAACTTATAAATTAGAAATTTATCAGTCGAGAAGGTTTTCTTGTGTTCCTCTCACCAAATGTTGGGGGGGGGGGTTAGGAGTTATTTTCCAGGCCATCAGTCTAATTGCTTTTGGAATTTCTTTTAAAAAAAGTTAAAAAAAAAAGGTGGGGAAAACAGTGTGGTTCCATGCATACAAAGCAAAACTTTTCTAGTCTATCAGCCTCGAGTTTTCTGAAGCGGGGGAGTGCATTAAGTGGACAGCATTTGGGATTGAAAGCCTATTTGGTGACACAACTTTTAATTGCTTTTATGACTGAAGGTAGGAGTCTTGAATTTTAAGCTTCTCTTACAAATGGAATTCGCCTTTTTTGTGCCGGGATCAGGGAATGTGGGTACCACTGCTCTCTCCCTGTTCCCTATTCTTCAGTCATGACGTTTGTGTAGTCCCATTTCCTGATTCATTTCATTATGCACTGAAAACAAGTGGTGCTTGTAACTGTGAAAAATGTTGGCCTGCTGTTTTTTCATCCCACTCCTTTACACTGGAGAGTTGCTTCCTCTCAGGTCACTGCACTTTAACCGATGTCTCATTTGGAGCCATCCAAAGGGATGTATTGCTCTTTACAACCCAGAAGATGCCTTCTCCATTCACCTTCCCCCAAGCCCCTTCTCCCCACCCAAGGAGAGAAAAACAACCGCTCAGAAACTAAATTCGGGCTTCTTCCTCCTCCCACCCTAAATCTGGAAGGAAGCTGAGTAAAGAAAGATTCTGGTATCCTGGAGCAGGAAGGAATTTGAGAAATCAACTAGGCCTACCAGGGGTGGGGAACATGAGGCCTCGAGGTCATGTGTGGCCCTCTAGGTCCTCAAGTGCAGCCCTTTGACTGAATCCAAACCTCACAAAATGAACTGGACTCTGATTTCAGAGTCCCAGGCAACTGAGGCCTGGAGAAAGGAAGAGTTGGCCCAGGATTCCATAGCTTTCTCATGCTCCTTTAGTCAGCAGGATCATAGGATTAAATCTGGAAGGAACCTTGCAGGACATGATCTACCCTTTCCCCCATACACAGTCAGTGAAACTGAGGCCCAGAAAGATTAGGTGACTTGTCCAAAGCCACATGGATAATAAGCTGCAGAACTGGGATTCTATAGGAGGCCCTTTGTTAATAGCACTCTTCCTACTTTAGCAAACATATAGTGTTGAACATAGCTACCTTTGTCTCCAAGTAGCTTAGAGAAAATAGTAGCCTGGGTAAAGATAAGTGTCAGAATTCCCTAGTAAGAATGAATGAATGAGTGAATGTATAAGATTTCTTAAGAGCCTCTCCCTAATACACTCTTCAATCCACCCAAATTCACCTTTTCTCTCTTCTTCTCACACAACCTCAGTCTCTCAACTTTCTGTTTTTGCATTGTCATTTCCTTATGCATGGAATGTATTTCATCCTTACCTCTATTTCACAATACTTCTCTTCATTAAAACATAGCCTTAGGAACCACCTTCAGTATGCAATCTTTCTTGATATTCCCAACTACCAGTACCCTTCCTCCCAAACTACCTTGCATTGATACATAGTGAGTTTTCCAAAAGCATATATCCATATCCAATCTATATCTATATCCATATATTCAACACACATATGGATAGACATATGCCTATCTCTATCTCTATAGGTATAGGTATATACCTCTACAGGTATAGAGATAGAGATAGAGAAGTAGAAGTATAGATGTAAATATGCCTATTTATAGCTATATTTAGAGACATCTATTTATAGATAAAAATATGTACCTACATATGTAACATGTCAATATATATATAGATAGATAAAATATGGACAGGTACATATTTCAATATACCTATACCTATAGACATAGATCATCTAGATATACACATGTCAATCTGTGTAGACATAGAGAAAATATATATATTTCTATACCTATATAGTTGTTCTTATCTCTATCTCTTTATCTATATCTATAGATAGATATCATCTAAATCTATCTGTAGATATATCTTCATGTGTTTATATATGTATTTATCTCCCCCATTAGAATGCGAACTTATTTCTTGAAGGATTGTCTGATTCTTTGCATTTGCATCCCCAGTACCAGGCATAGCACCAGGCACTTAGTACGTACTTAATGAATCCTTGTTGATTGAGGATTCATTACTATGTTCCAAGTGTTAACACCCTGTTACAAATGATAAGCTCAGTTTAAGCCTAGAGAGCAATATAAAGGCCAATATAATGGTGAGTTTCCTTGGTTTCCTTCTCTACAGCTTTAGCAAGTTTATTTTAGATGGATAGTTCAGTCACAATTGCTTTGAGTCCCATGTTTAAGAGTACATGTGGATCAAATGAGATAATAATTATAAAGTGCATACCACAGAGTCTGGCACATAATAGAGTAGGCATTTAACAAGTGTTGCCTTCCTTCCCTCCCTCCGTCTTTCCTTTCCTTCCTTCCTTCCTTCCTTCCTTTCCTTCCTTCCTTCCTTCCTTCCTTCCTTCCTTCCTTCCTTCCTTCCTTCCTTCCTTCCTTCCTTCCTTCCTTCCTTCCTCCCTTCCTTCCTTCCTCCCTCCCTCCCTCCCTTCCTTCCTTCCTGTCTTCTATATGGTATAGAGATAGCTAAGAAATGGCATCAGGAGAATTGAACATATACTTAGCCACCAAAAGAGTTGGCGTAGAAATATATTGAAAAGCACGGCATTACCAGATCCCAAATGTATTGTAAAATAGTAATATGTAAAATTTTTGACACCAATTTCAAAAAACAACAACAAGGTAGAAGATTACTAGAGCAGATAAACAAGTAGATCCAAAAGCCGGCAGATATAGGAATCCAAAGTTAAATAAAATTCAAAATGAGTAGCACTGGCCACTCATTATTTCCCAAGAATAACTATGGAACTGATTATTAGAAATTAGATTTAGGCCAGTATTTTACAGCATATTTCATAAGAAGCTCCAAACGGATACTCAGCTTAAATACCAAAGGACATGTTATAAAAAAAAATTGGGGAAAAATTGGGTGTTAACTCTTAGAACGTAGTAAGTACATACTAAGTGTCTGGTACTTTGCCTGGTACTGGGGATGCAAATGCAAAGAATAAGACAATTCTTCAAGAAATAAGTGCACATTCTAATGGGGGAGATAAATACATACATAAACACACACAGATATATCTACAGATAGATTTAGATGATATCTATCTATACATATAGATTTAGGGATAGAGATAGAGATAGGAATAACTATATAGGTATGGAAATATATATATTTCTCCATATCTACACAAATAGATTGACCTTGGTGTCTTTGATGTCTGACCAAGCTCTAAGTACTCCACATTTTTCACAACTATAAAATGAAGGATAAATATGATCATAAGAGAGAAAATAGACAATTTTAATTATGTAAAATTAAAAGGCTTTTTCACAAAGTCAACTTCTATAATTAGAAGAGAAATAATTGATGGGGAAATGTTTATTTGTGTTGAAAATATGTGAACAATCTCTTCAGAAGAACAAATCTAAGTGATTAGCAACCATGTTAATTCTCAATCACTAATAACAAGAGAAATGAAACTTCACAGTCACCAAATTGGAAAAGATGATATTAGATGGAAATAGTAAATGTTAGAGGGCCTGTGCCTACAGTAATGTACATGAAAACAACACAATCAATCAACAATCATTTTCTTAGGACTTACTATGTTCCAAGCACATTGGTAAGCCTTAGAGATACAAATAAAGGCAAAAACACGCTTCCTTTCTTTTTTTTTTTTGAGCTAATCTATTTTTTTATTTTTAAAAATTTTAATAGTATTTTATTTTTCCAATTGCATATAAAGATAGTTTTCGACATTCACTTTTATAAGATTTTGCATTCCAAAATTTTTTCTCCCTCCCTCTCTTTTCCCCTCCCCAAGACAGCAAGCAATCTGATATAGGTTATACACGTGCAATCATATTAAACATATTAAACATTAGTCATATTGTGAAAGAAGAACCAAAACAAAAGAAAAAAGAAAGAAAAAACAAAAAAAAGTTAAAATAGTATGCTTTGATCTGCATTCAGACTCCATAGTTCTTTCTCTGGATGTTCATAGTATTTTCCATCATAAGTCTTTTGGAATGATCTTAGATCATTTCATTGCTGAGAAGAGCTAATGTTGCTGTTACTATGTACAATGTTCTCCTGGTTCTGCTCACTTCACTCAGCATCAGTTCATATAAGTCTTTCTACGTTTTTTTCTGAAATCTGCCTGCTCAGCATTTCTTATAGCACAATAGTATTCCATTACATTCATATACCACAACTTGTTCAGCCATTCCCCAACTGATGGGCATCTCCTCAATTTCTAATTCTTGGCCACCACAAAAAGAGCTGTTATGAATATTTTTGTACATGTGGGTCCTTTTTCATTTTTTTATGATCTCTTTGGGATACAGATCTAATAGTGGAGTTTCTGGATGAAAGGGTATGCACAGTTTTATAGCCCTTTGGGCATAGTTCCAAATTGTTCTCCAGAGTGGTTGAATCAGTTTACAACTTCACCAACAATGCATTAGTGTTCCAATTTTCCCATATCTTCTCCAACATTTATCATTTTCCTTTTCTGTCATATTAGCCAATCTTATAGGTATAAAGTGGTATCTCAGAGTTGTTCTAATTTTATGGTTCCTTTCCTAAAGGAGCTCATATTCTAATAAATGAAACAATATGTAAATGACTATGTACATACAAGATATAACCAGAGGAGATAGAAAGCAAGTTCAGAGGGAAGACATTAGCAACTGGGGATTTGGGAGGTGGGGATGGATTGCAGGCAGGCAGAGTGAGTAGGGGTGGGGGGGGTGGTGATGAAAGGCCTGCGACAGAAAATGGGATTTTAGCAGAGTCATTAGTAAGAGAGGAAAGACAGGGGACAGAAGCATGGAAGGAGCACATTTCAGATATCAGAGACAACCAATGGAAGGGCACAAATTTAGGAGACGGAGTATGATGTGTGAGGAACAGCAAATGGGACTGTGCAGCTGGATCATAGACTATATGGAGGGGTATTAGATGTTAGAAGGCTAGAAAGATAGGAAGAAACCATTAGAGTATAACTAAGAAGCAACTGGAAGTGAAGTAGTCTCACAAGTCCTCAGCCACACTCTCTTTTCCCGATTTATCAAAATCCAGTGGCAAAATGAAAGTTAAGATGACTGGTGATGGCCCGGGATTCAGTAGATGCCCTTGGTGTCTTTGATGTCTGACCAAGCTCTAAGTACTCCACAGAGCCTACTTCAGATGCCTTAATGGCCATTAGAACAAACTGCTTTCATTCACCTGTTCTACCAGAAGTAGTCTTCACATGCTTGGGGTAGACATCACCCTAGCTCACCAACAGGTTTGAGTCCTGTCAGTTCTCCTCAACCTGGATGAAAATTGGGTAACAGGTGGAAACCAAAGGTGGATGAGCAGCCCTGGAAAAGGGCTTAGCAAGCCCTCACAACAGAGGTGCTAGCCCTCTACATAGAAAGGGGACTAATAGATGTCTGATGATGCTTTTTTTTTTCTTGTTCCAAAGGAACTTTCAGTAGGGGAAGGCCAATGCCTATGATTTTTATAAGATAAATCTTTTGTTGATTTGAATTGACTTGCATAGCTCCCACTAAAAGAAGAAAACTATTCTAGTTTGCATTGTTAAATATTTTCTTCACACAATTCCAGTAGAGATATTTGAGATTGAAGGTCATGTCTATTATTTGATTCTATAAATGTAGAAAGTATCTGCTCCTGTTTAATAAACAATTCTACCAGTAAATGTCTCTTTCCATATCTATCTTCCCCTTCCCTACTTCCCTTCCTGTATTTATTATAGTTATAAAGCAAAAAGTCTCGGCCTTATTATTTTTTTTCTGCCACTGGAAAATCTTACCAGTTCTAGTACAGCAATATTCCAGGTCTGATCAAGACGGAGAAGTCATAGTCATCAGATCGTAGATTTAGAGATGGAGGGAGCCCAAGATGACCTAGATAGTAAATAGCCACATCAGAATGTGAACTCTGGTCTTCTGACTCCAATTCTTCAGTGTACTACATCGTCAAAACAGGATACAGAATGTTGTAATTCGAGAAATTATGTAGGCACTGCTTTTTAAGGTCCACCACCTGCTGGAAACCTAACCCAGGTGATTGTCCTGAGAATGCTTTTCAACCAGATAGATGGTTGACCTAGAGAAATGTTACCACCACCCCCAAATGATACAATGAAATTAAATTAGGTCAGAGAATTAATCATCAAACCTGTATAAAGTGCCTACTTTGTGCCAGACACTGTAGTAGGCATCAAGGATACAAATTAAAAAAACAAAAAAAAAAAACCAGAAAAAAAAATGAAAGAATACTTGTGTTCAAGGAGCTTATATTCCTGAGAGGTCATGTGGACCTTGAGTAATGGAATTTAGGAGTCATAAAACCTGGGTTCAAATTCTCCATTATCCCAGGTAAGACACAACCCACAATCTCTATGTAACAAAGAGGTTGATATGGAAGAACTGTAACATATCTTTCAGTTCTAAGCCTTAAAACCCTTAGTATCTTTGTCTATGAGTTAAATGAGAGAATGAGTTGGGAAAATCACCTGCAATTTATAAGAAGTTTGAGCCAGGACCACTGGGTTTGGATTCTGGATCTGACACCTATTAGTTATGTGGTCATGGGGGAATCAATTGACCTCCCTAAGTCTCAGTTTCCTCTCTTATAAAATGGGGGTCATAATGTTTTTATTGCCATACTCACAGGGATGTTGGGAAAATAAAAACTTTGGTCAATTTTAAAGTACTAGACAATGAGGAAAATCTTACACAAATGTCCAGGCTTTAACTCTGGGTTACATAGAAATGTGTGAGTTATTATTATTAGGGGATGAGTATGAAGGAAAAACTAGCTCAGAGGAGCAGATGCAATAAATTTCTTATTGTTTTCAAGTATTAAATCCTTAGGAAAGCTGAATTCTGAAACTAACTCATTTTGCTTATCCAGACATGAGTTACCCAGAAGAAGAACATAGTTTTATATTTGCCGAGGCTGAGCTAGTTCTTCAAAGGGCTCTGAAGGTCTTTATTAGTAGCTATTTCCCAGTAAGAATTTTGGACAGAAGTTTCCTTGATTGGAACCCCTAAGGACAGCTATCTCAAAGCTGAAAGCTGAGTTATGCGTGGAGAAAGGAAATTAAATAGCAATCACCAAGGGGAGAGTGTGAAGTGTCAGGTGCCTGGCTTGAAAGGGGCACTTATTGGTAAGGGTGAGTTAATTAGTCTTCCTGGAATTAGGGTGTTCATCCTTTTCCTCTCTCCTCCAGCAAGAGGAACAAAAGAAAGAAGGCTGTTCCAAGTCCTCTCAACCAGGGATACCCAGCTGATGGCCTGGGGCCGCATGTGGCTCTTAGTAACAATAGTTGACATTTATATAGTGTTTCATTATTACAAAGCACTTTGTATGCACTATATCATTTGATCCTAAGATGAAGAGGCCCTTGAAGCAAGAATGAAAGTAGGGTGGCTATGGGGGAAGACCATTAGGAATTATATTGATGCTGTGATTAAAAGTAATGACAGATCTTTAATGTTAAGACCTAAAATGATATGGCCATGAAGAAACAAACAGACCCATGAGAACCAGTTCCTCAGTTCTACTCAGCATCATAAATTAATTAGGGCTTACTTTTTTGAATATTATTTTAGAGGCATTAATGGGATAGGAGATAACGAGCTGGTTATGGAGTCTGGAAGACCGAGTTCAAGTCCAGTCTTTGAGGCATCCTGGTCATGTGACACTGGGTAAATCATCTAATCTCTGAGTGCCTCAAGGCAACTCTGTAAACTTATAAATGGCAGAACAGTTGCATATCAGCATCAGAAGGAATTTCCTCTCTGGGAGTTCCCTATTCTAATGAAGTCACAGGTTCAGTCTATTATTTTAAGTGATTGGGGATCATTCTCATGATGATACCAGCCACTTTGGCCCTCTTTTTCCTCCTCCCAACAGAACTTGGACCCCCCACCACTAGGGGCCTTGGGGCCTGTTAGGTACTTTCACCTTGTTTTCCCCAGATACAATTCACCATGATACTTTTTTTTTTTTAGTTAGGCAATGGGGGTGGTGACTTGCCCAGAGCCACACAGCTACTAAGTGTCAAGTGTCTGAGGCCAGATTTGAACTCAGCTCCTCCTGACTCTAAGGCCAGCGCTCTATCACTGCACCTCCTAGCTGCCCCCCACCATGACACTTCTTCACTTGCTCCGAGCCATGATGTCTATGCTTAGGGACCACCTCCCCTTCTAACTCTGGCTCCCTATACCTGATGTCTTCCCCTATTTGAATGTAAGCTTCTTGAGGTCAAGGCTTTTCTTGCTGTTGTATTCCCATGGTTTAGCATAGTGCCTATGTAAGAGCAGAGTTGATATTACCCTATTTGGCTATGGTGCCTTGAGTAAGAGAAAACACTTAAAAAAATTAATTAAACAATCAGAACAGAGTGTAATAAGGACCTGAATACCCTTGACTCATGAAAGTCATTGAGACTGAGATTAAATTATACCTTAAGCAATTTATATAAGTGTGAGAAGCTATCTCAGAATCAAGAGTAGAAGAGATTCTGAGTCTCTGGATTCAAGAGGTTGGAGCAAGCATGCAGAAAAGGGAATTCTGAAGATGTGACAGAAAAGGGACTTATTGAAGAGAGTCATTGGTTCTATGGGAATATTCAGAAGGCCAAGAGAACTCCTCGGTTGAGGTCCCACCTCTGATATTTACTATATGCGTAACCTTGGGCAAGTCACTTCCTCTCAATGGGCCTCAGTTTCTTAATATGTCACTTGAAGAAGTTAGATTCTGATGATTTCAAGCTCTTGATCCTCTTGTCTGTCTATCTATCTATCTATCTATCTATCTATCTATCTATCTATCTATCTATCTATCTATCTATCTATCTACCTGTCTGTCTGTCTATCTATCCATCTATCATCTATCTTTTTGTCTTTTTTTAATCCTGCCTTTTCCCAGACCAGATAACATAGGAATTTAGAATCCTCTGTATTCCCTTAGCCCTGTGCATCTGCCTAACTTGAGTAATATTCATTTGTGAAGTCATTTTCCAAAACATGTCCCTTTTTGTCCTTTTTTTTCTTTCCTCATCTAGTCTATTTTGAAATCTAGTCTTCCATTCATGGTCTCTACCTGCGTAGGTTTTTTTTATTTTGGAGAAATCATTTGAATGCCACCTTCTTGTTGAAGATTCTTCTGTTTTGTGGTTCATGATGATGATGAGGATGATGAGGATGAGGATGATGTTGGGCAGCCTTAGCTTTGTAGTATATATTATATTAGCATGTATTCCAATATTATTTGCTTTTTGAAATATGTTACAATTTCTTTTTGGGCGTGTTTTTTTTAAAGACAAAGAGTATTTCTGGGTTATTTCATTTAATTTTCCTTGAAAGCCAAGGTCTTTCTCTTGAATACTTGCAAATTTTGTTGTTTGACATTGAAATAGACATCTAACAATGTAATTCCTTAGTGATTGAGGCTTGGAGTTTTAGTTGGCTATCTTTGAGTCTATCAAATCACATTATGTACTCCTCTCATTTTAATATTTTTGAGAAAGTTTTTGTATTATTTATTGTATCATATTCAGACTTTTGATTTCATAACAGTTTTCCCCTGGGAGAACTATGATCCTCAAATTATTTCTGTACAACCTGTCCTTAAGGTCAGTCACTTTTGTGTAATGTTTTATACAGAACACATGTATTAGAGTTCTTTAACTCTGTTTTACCAATTTTTCTCCATGTATTTTTTGAGATTCATATCTGCCACTCTCTTTTTCCAAGTTTTTACTGTCATGGAAACATTATCTGTCATGTTTTCTAAATTATTTATATTCTTTAGTTATCTTATTTATTTCTACTTTGAAAACTCTGATTTCAGTCTTATTTCTATCCTTTTAAAAAATTTTGCATTTTTCTTCAAATTATCCTATCATTCTTACTGTTGATCCATTATTTGGAGGGAACCTATAGAATATAATGACTTACTTTCTTTTACCTTGGGGATTTTCATTCCAATTTCCATTATATATTAATATTTTTTCATTGTGTTGTGGTCTTTCCTATTCCTTTTGATCACTTTTCTGCTTGGGAGCTCAACTTATCTCAAAACATTTTGTTGGCCTTCTTGCTCTCTTTCCTTTACCTTCTAGTAAGGAAGCATTATTAGTGTCTATAATAATTGGCCTATTTCCCAAATATAGTGTCCATATTTCCTTTCATTTAAACTATGAGGACTGATTAATTTGAAAAGCCTAAGTCAAACAGAGGTTTGGTGGAGGGTGGGCATCTGATATGTTACCTGCATCGTGGTGACTTCATCATTGTCAGCTATACCTAGATTTGAACTCACCTCTTCTGTCTGCACATATAGGCTCTGTGTTGTTGGGTGTCTTACCTAGTTGTTGGGTTTCTTACCTCGATAGAGTTGATTACCCTCCTCAACAATGCTGTTGTTATTGTTCAGTTGTTTCAATCATGTTGGACTTTTTGTGACCTTATTTGGGTTTTCTTGGCAAAGAGACTAGAGTGATTTGTACTCTATCACTGTGCCACCTAGCTATCCCTTAACAGCATATCCATGGTTTTCATAATGTAAAGAACATTTGATCTGGAAAAGATATAGGTTCAAATTTTAGGTAGGCTACATAAGTGACCTTGGTCAAATCACATAAACCTTGGATTACAGTCTCCTCCATGATCAAATGAGAAAGTTGGACTAAATGCCTCCACGTAGCCTTCTGATTGAAGCTGAACTGTAAAATGGATGTAATGATTTTATTTATATATATATATATATATATATATATATATATACACACACACACATATGTATATATGTATATATGTATATATACACATATATGTATATGTGTATATGTGTGTGTGTGTGTGTGTATATATATGTATATATATGTATATATACATATATGTATTACCTAACAGCCTGGCCTGCCTGGTGGCACGGCAAATAGAGTACCACACCTGAAGTCAGGAAGACTCATCTTCCTGATTTCAAATCTAGCCTCAGAAACAAACTAGCTGGGTGACCCTGGGCAAATCACTTAATCCTGTCTGCCTCAATTTCCTCATCTGTCAAATGAGCTGGAGAAAGAAATGGCAAACCACTCTGGTATCTTTGCTAAGAAAACCCCAAATGGGGGTGTCAGAAAAAGTTGGATTCAACCGAAAACAACAATAGCAGCTAACACAAAGGATAGTTATGAGATCTATATAGGATAAAGCATGTAAAGTGTTTTATAAATCTCAATAGGTTAAATAAATATATTCTACTATTATTATTATTTGATACCTAGCAGACTGCTTATTGAGGGTCATCTCAGCATAACTCCCAGAACACAGAAATGCAAATCAAGAAGTAGTGTGTCAGATACATAGATATTAAAATCTCATCATAAAGAGCTGGGGGTTGAGACAGCAAGTTGTAGTGCATAGAGCATTTGATTTGAAGTCAGAAAGACCTTGGTTTTAATCCTGTGCATTAGATCCTAACAACTAGCTATATCACTACGACCATGGGCAAGTCATAAAACCTATCTGTGGTTTAGTATTCTCATTTCTAAAATATGAGGGTTAGGCTTAATGAGTTCTAAGGTCCCTTCCCGCTCTAATCCAGGATCCCATGATCTTAAATAATAATGGAATTAAAAACTCATGCCACTTGCCCTGCCCAAATTCACCATCCTATCCCCTCACTCCCCACCAGTTCTGCTGCTCAGATGAATCCAATCCTTTGGAACTTTGACTGAGGTGGATTCTAAGACCAGCTCCTTGGCAGTGATCTAACTCATTAATAGAAAAGGGCAGAAAATTGTACTAGCCTAGTGCTACTCATGCTTCAGTTTTCCCCCTAATTATATTCATAAATACCAGCACAGTGAAGCCTGGTAAATCTTCCATTTAAGTATTAAAATAAAAAAAGAAAGAAAGAAAAGAAAAAGAGACATGCCAATTTGACTAATGACTCCCTCACACTACTTTTATCATACAAAGCAGGCATTCTTTGAAAAAATAATTCATGATGGATGCCTTTCTCTGCCAGAGAGGATGAGGTGTGCCTGTCGAAGTCTAAGAGATGAATTACAGATAACTAACTGGCAAGTTAGTTTACAGAAATAAGGCTAAGGAAGGCTGGCCATTGCTCCAATCCATTCATATTTTCTCTCGTTGAGAGAAGGTCATGGGGATAGGCAATAGAGATTGCAGTAAGATAATATGGTCTCACTTAACTCGAGAGAGAGCATTCTGAGCTCAGACTTGCTGCTTCTGGAAGGTAATTTAGCAGAATTATGGGCATGCATTTTTTAGAAGCAATTGAGGATACCATGGGATGGGGTGCCTACACTGGGGACTAGTCTTTGTCGGTGAGAGCCGTAGGTGATTTGATTAATCCTACCAAGTGCCTGATGGGAGAGATACTGGGGAGCAATTGAGATACTTGCCTTAGCTAGTTGGAAGTAGGGCCTTGGGTGAAGGGTTATAGGTCAGAAGCTAGAAGCCATTGCAGAAGCTGTATACTCCAATTCCCTCATTTTATAGTTAAGGAAATAAGGCTCAGAGAGATTAAGGGACTTGTCCAAAAGTCACATAGGAAATAAGTGGCAAAGGTAGGATTTGAACTCTGGTCTTTGACTCCAAAGCCAGAATACTTTCCATTCTGTCACTCTGCCTCCAACACATTATGTCCTATTGTGAGGAAGTAAGATGTAAAGGATTTTGGGGGTAACTTGTTGGTTGGACTGAATTCCTGTTATGAAGTGATGATAACCCTTTAATTTACTAGTTTGTAATTTCTTGTTATTCACATAGTTGGAAGTTGATGCAATTAGAGCCTTTTGCAAACTTTAAAGTGTTACCTAAATGCTAGCTATTATGATTAATGCTAATACTATATAGAGATAGACCATCATAAAATTATCATGCATCAGAAGACTTTGTGATTGCCTGAGTGAACTTCAGGTTCAAGAATGAGCTCTCTCTAGAAAGCCTAGAAGATTGATCTCAAATTCCAGGTGAATGTGTTCTGAAGGAAGCAGAGATTGTTCCAGTCGGGGACCATGATGAAACCAAATGGATTGGGCTGACAGTATATAATAGTATAGGTGGTGCAGAGGATAGAGTGCTGGGCCTGGATTCAGAAAGAATCATCTTCATGAGTTCAAATCTGGCATCAGACATTCACTAGATATTTGACCTTGGGCAAGTCACTTCACCTTCTTTGCCTCAGTTTCCTCATCTGTAAAATGAGCTGGAGAAGGAAATGGCAAACCATTCCAGTATCTTTGCCACAAAAACCCCAATTAGGGTCACGAAGAGTCAGACATAAGTGAAAATGACTGAACAACAATAACATATAATAGTATAGGAAGCAGCTAGGTGGCTCAGTGGATGGAGCACTGGCCCTACAGTCAGGAAGACCTGAATTCAAATAGGACCTCAGACACTTAGTAGCTGAGTGACTGTGGGCAAGCCACTTACCTCTATTTACCTTAATCCTGGAGAAAGAAATCGCAAACCAGTCTAATATCTTTGCCCAAAAAAAAATCCCCTGGACCATTTTGTCATACTATGGTCATGAAGAGTCAGACATAAGTGAACAACAACGTGCAATAGTTTAGTTTCTTTTTCTTTTCTTTTTGGCTAGGCAATGGGGTTAAGTGACTTGCCCAGGGTCACACAGTTGGTGTCAAGTGCCTGGGGCCGGATTTGAACTCAGGTCCTCCTGACTTCAAGGCCGGTACTCTAGCCACTGTGCCACCTAACTGCCCCATACAATAGTTTAAGATAGAAACTATAGGGCCACCTAGTTTGGGAGAATAGATCTCTTTTCCATTTACTTAATCTTTTAAAAAATATTTATTTTTCTTTTTTCCCCTATACACTTTAAATTATTTTGTCCTATATATTCTCTTCTTATTTAAAAAAAAAACTTAGAAAATATGCTTTAAAGACTGGGATATGTGGTGAAAGAGTGTGAAGGGAAAAAAAAAGAAATATGCTAGGAAAGGGCATTGGGAATTCAAAGAACCATAGAGCTATAATTGGAAGGGACTTTAAAGGCCATCTGGTTCAGTTCCCCCATTTTCCGTTTAAGGAAATTGAGTACAAGAGAGGTTAGGTGACTCTCTCTTGGTCACACAGCTAGTAAGTATTAGATTTAGGATTTAAACCCAGGTCTTCTTGACTACAAGTCCAACACTTCATGCATTTCAACATGGTGGCAATGGCAGAAGAGGTGGTGCATTGTTTAGATTTCCCCAATATGGATCCCTGATTATAAGTTGTCAAACCAACTAGGGGAGGTAATTTGGTTCAGAATCCAGGAAAGTCCAGGAGACCTAGTACTTGAAGTTGAGGTTCAGGGATCTGGAATATTGAGTAAGGAACTCATAGTGAAAGAGCCTAGGTGAGGTCTATGCTTTAGAAATATCTCTTGGCAGCTTTTGTAGGATGGACTTAGGAGAATAGAGACTGGTCAGGGACAGTAAGTGAAAGGCCCAGGCAGACAGTGATTAGGGCTTGAGCTACAATCATTGCTTTATGAGTGGAGAGAAAGAGACAGACAGGATCAAGGTCTGCAAAGAGTGTTGTAAAGGTAGAAGCAATGAAACTTTTCAGCTGATTGGATAGGGGGTATAGTAGGGCAGAGGGAAGAGTTTAAGATGATTCATAGGTTTTAAAGGTGAGTGATCTTCAGGATGGTGATCCTCCCATGGAAATAAAGAAATTAGGAAGAAGGATGGGCTTTTATGGGAAAGATGATGTCTTGTTTTGAACATTTTGAGTTGAAATCCCTATATAACAATCAGAAATGTTTAATAGGCAAGTAGTAGTGATATAGAAACTCAAGTGAGAGACTTGGGCTGAATATATAGATCTGGGTGTCATCTGCATAGAGATGATAAATCTTCAGCAGTTGAAGAAGTCACAAGCTGGGTTATAAAGAGAAAAGAATCTAGAACAGAGCTTTAAGAGTATACCCACAGTGAAGATGAAAAATCTTTAGTTCATGAGATCCTACCTACCTTTTCCTTGAGTCTTTTGACATTTACATTCTTTAGAGCACCAGCCCTGGAGTCAGGAGGACCTGAGTTCAAATCCAGCATCAGGAACTCACTAGCTGTGTTACCCTGGTCAAGTCACTTAACCCCCATTGCCTCCAAAAAGAAAAAAAAATTTACTTACATAATATATATATACACTTTCCCCTCTTCTATCATAAACTATTGGAAGGAGAGGCCATCTTCCCACAATGTTCTCACCATTTTGACCCTAGCAACCAGTTCCTTACTGTTATTAAGAATCAGTTCCAGTATAGAATTTCCCATTCTTGGTTCTTCCACAAGTTGAAGGATGAAATTATCATTAAAGCAAGTCAAGAAGTTATTAACTACTCTGCTTTTGGCAGAGAGAGAGCTCTAGCAGATGTCTAAATAATACTTGGGGAGTAATTGAGATCAGAGGCTGTGATCTCTGATGTGATAGCTGAGTCAGAAACTTCAGTTTCCCAACATTTCTGATGTTTAAACATAGAAAGCTAAGTTATTTGGGAGCAAGTAGATGAAGAGAATAGGTAATTCTTTAGATCCTCCTCTTTTTCTTTATGGCTCCTTCCCTTCCCCTGCCTCAAGCCCTGATCTTCCAGCTTGCAATGGAATGAGAAATGGCTGTGACTGGTCACTCTTACAGCACTAGCATCACAGACTTTGGACAACATACACTTTATAGATACCATCATGACCAGTCAGGGCTGCTGCCATAGTAAATAGACCTGGGTTGCTAGAAAGTATCAGCTAGAACAGCACTGAATGCCAGAGCTAGAAGAAATCTTAGAGCTTTAATGGTAGAACCCTCTCATTTTACAAATGAGGAAAATTAAGGCCTTTAGAGCAGAGGCAACTTGCACCATGGCTGGTCATATGACTGGAAAATAGCAGGGCCAGGCTTTCAACCCAGGTTTTCTTACTCAAATTCCACTGGAATTTATTCTACATTATACTACATAGTCTTACCCTATTCTCTCCAAGATAAAATCCAAACTACCTTGGTATTTAATATTGTCTGATGTCTGACTCCAAATGACCTATCCAATATTATTTAATTCATTTCTTTTTCTCAACATTCTTCCCCGAAATGTAGACTATAAGTTCATTGAGGGCAGAGATTGTCTTATTTTTTTTCTTAATCTCCCTAGAATCCAGCTCAGTCTGGCACCTGGCACACAGTAGGTGTTCAGCAAATGCTCCTTGAATTAAATGGTATTGAAGGGACATTGTGGTACTGTGGAAAGAGTAACAGGTTCTGTGGTTCAAATCCCATCGTTGCCTCTTATTATCTGTGTGACTCTGGGCAAGTAAACTAACTTTTCTGGGACCTAGTTTTTTCTTCTATAGTGAGAGGTTTGTTTGAGATGGTCTCTACGATCTCTTCTAACTTTAAGTCTAGAATCCTGTGAATTTGGATTAGTAGTTATTCCCTGATCTTATCCTGCCCTCGTCTGTCTCCACAATTCTGCTCATGAGCCCCCTATACCTTTATTACACTCTTCCTACATTTCTGCCTGTCAAAATCCTTCCCTTTCTTCAATGCCTCAAATGCCATGTCCTCTAGGAAGTTGATACTCTCTTCACCATAACACTCTGTCTCTCCAAAGTTCCCTTAGATTATTGCACTTAGCTTCTGAATTTAGGAGTAGTGAGGTAGAAAGAAAATCTGAAAACAAGCATATAATTAAAGGGAATTTAGATACTTCATCATTTGCTTTTTTTCTCATAAATTCCTAGGTGTGGGGAACTCCATTAAGGAAAGTCTGTCAATCAATGTAGATCAGCATAGCTCAGCAATGAGTGGTCTTGGAAAAGTACCCTGGGTAATCAGAGGTTAAGTGGCTTGTGCAGAGTCACACAGTCAGTACAAGTTAAAGAGGGAACTTGAATTTAGGCCTTCCTGACTCTGAGACCATCTCTCTATCCTTGACATCATGTCTCAACCTAAAACCATTGAAATCTTAAACTTAGGCAGAATTCCCAAGTTACATGAAGCAGCTAGATGGTTCATTAGATAGAAGACTTGGCCAGGAATCAGGAAGACTTGAGTGGGTTCAAATCTGTCTTCAGGCACTTATTAGTTGTGTGACCTTGGGCAAATCACTGCCTCAGTTTCTGGGTTGGTAAAATGGGGGTAATAATAGCACCAACCTCCCCGGGTTATTGTGAGGATAAAAGGAGACAATATTTGCAAAGTGATTTATGAAACTTAAAGCACTGTATACATACTTTCATCATCATCATCATCATCATCATCATCATCATCATCATCATCATTATCGTTATTATTACTATTATCCAAGTGACTAAGGAGAAGGGAACCTCAACAGAGACAGGTGGGCAGGATATTCATTGTAGCCAGTCTCATTATTAAAGCACTTAGACCTAGGTATTGTTAGTGCTGGAAGGGCTCTCCAAGAACAGCTGTTTCAATCCCCGCAGCTCGTAGATGAGAGAACCAAGGCCCAGAAAGGTTGAGTGATTTGTCCAAGGTGACACGGTTAGTTAATAGCAGAGCTGGAATTCTAAGTCAAGTCTCCTGAGGCCAGTGCCCTCACCAGCATACAAAATGCAGAGCATGAAGACACAGGGTTTTGGTGCAGGCTTTGTTCTTAGCCTCCTTCTTCACTTCTTGTATTGTAAGGAAATACAAAGGTCTCATCTTCCTTAAAAAAAAAAAGTTCTCTGGGAAGTAGTCTCTTAGCCACTGAGAATGAATGTAAAGTCCTTGAAGGAAGAAATTGTTGTTTTACCTTCATATCTCTACTATCTAACATGATACATAAGGTTATAGGTTTAGAGCTGACATATTCCCTTAGAAGTCAAGGAGTCACATCCTCCCATTTTACAGACGAGGAAACTGAGACTGGTAAGGTAAGCAGTTTACCCACGGTCACATATCTAGTAAGTGTCTGATACAAGATTTGTTCTCAGGTCTTCCTGACTCCAAGCCATCCCTGTTCTAGCCATTGATCCACTTAGAAGCCTCACATAGTAGGTGTTTAATATCTCCTCGATTGATTGATAAGCCTAATTGTCTTGCCCCATTATGGCATAAAGACACATCAGGACATGAAGCAGAAGAAGAATACATCCTATGAGTCTACACCTGGAATGGGAAACCTGTGCCCTTCTAGATCCTTGGGTGTGGCCTTTTAACTGAGTCCAAGTTTTACAGAACAGATTAAGAGGATTTGTTCTGTAAAGTTTGGATTCAGTCAAAGGGCCACACTTGAGGACCTAGAGGGCCACATGTGGCCTCAAGCCTGCAGTCTCCCTGTCCCTGATGATGACAGTGTTGATGCAAAGTGAGGGTCAAGGACCTGCATAAAGAGAGATGGACAGTACAGCCCCTGGTTCAATCAATCAATCAACATTCATTAAGCACCTTCCATGTGTCAGGCATTGTGCTAAGTGCTGAGGATACAAAAAGAGGCAAACTATAGTCTGCTCTCAAGGAGCTTACAGTCTAATTGGGGAGACAGCATATAAGCAAATATATATATATGTATATATATATATATACATATATATGTATATATATATATACACATATATATATGTATATATATATATATATATATATATATATACACATATATATATGTATATATATATATATACACATATATATATGTATATATATATACACATATATATATGTATATATATATATATATACACATATATATATATATGTCAAGCTATATATAGGAGAAATAGGAAATAATTAAAAGAGGAAAAGCATTGGAATTAAGAGGGGTTGGGAAAGGCTTCCTGTAGAAGGTGGAATTTTAGCTGGACCTTAAAGGAAGCCAGAGGGGTCAGTTGTTGGAGCAGAAGAAGGAGAGTGTTTCAGTCTGGGGGACAGACAGAGAAAATGTCTGGAGCCAAAATGCAAGCTTTATAGGACATGAGCAGCAAGTGAGACCAGAGCAGAATCACAAATAAGGCATCTTCTTGAAAGGCTTCTTGAGAATTCAAGAATTCAACCATTCAAACCTTCTGTGGCATGACTTCCTTCCTCTCACAAAATTCAATCAATTAAAAGATAGACTCAGAAAATGTATTTTAAAAGGTCCAGGATCTTAGGGATCATATAGAGGTTCTTAAGTCCATTTGGGAAATGAATCTTAAAAGTGAATTAAACATCTCCTAATGTCATATGTAGTTTTAACACTGATTTGAGGTGACAGAGAAAAATGTTTGCTTGGCAAAGTCATGATTTTGCTTCAATGGCCCCAGATGGTTTAAAGATTACATGAAGTAGTTGGATCTCCCTTAGATCCCAGTGTCACCAAACCTGCTGCAGATGAAAAAGGGTATGAGGAAGAAAAATATTTTGAATTGTTCCTCATCAGAAATGGAAAGAAGGTGCTCAGAAATGTATAAAGACCATGGCCTCTTTTTCTAGATTTCCTTTCTTACTGACCTTTTAAGTTGTCTTTGGCATTTGTGGGTTGAAAAGTCTGGAAACCACCATGGCTCCCCTTGATTCAGTCCACTAAGGCCTGCTCTAGGTTCACTGAGTCCTGGTCTATACTGTGGCCCACACTGAACTGTGCTCTTCTTCCAGCCCAGCACAAGAAACCTTTCCTGCTGACCTTCCCTGCCGACATTCCAGGTTGTCTTGGGCTGGAAATTTGTTTCACTCTGTCTTTTTGTGGGTTCAGCTGCTCTAGAATTTGTTTAAAGTTAGTATTTGGAGGGGTTTGGGGGAGAGCTCAAGCAAGTCACTTCTTTTACTCCACCATCTTCTTTTCTAGATTTCTATCCAAAGTTTGTTCCCAGTTGGAGGGGAATTTATAAGGTATCTGACCATACTGCTCCAAGGAAAGACAAAGTCATTTTGTTTGGAGAATTTGTTATAAAGGATAGAGGTCTAAGCAATAAAGGAAATGAAGGTATCTGGGCCTATGGAAGCACCATTAGTTATGGGATTAATGCTCTTGTTATTTGGGTCGGGTCTCTGGTATCTCAGCATAATCATAACACCAACAATAATAATAGCTTTAAATAAGGTTTTTTACAAAGCACTTTATGTATATGCATATGTATGCATATATATATGTATATATATATATGTATATATATATATATATATATATATATATATATATATATATATATAAACACACACACATATATAATCTTATTGGATCTTTACAATTGCATGAAGTTGGTTCTATTATTGTTCCTATTTTACAGACAAAGAAACATGGTCACGCAGCAAATATCTGAGGTGGGATTTGAACTGAGGTCTTCCTAACTTGCATGCTTGACATTCCATCCACTACACCTCTTAGAGTTCTACACTCTGTATCAGAGTATTGGACTTGGGGTCAGGAAGACCACATTAATAGACTTGTAACTAGGCATGCCAACTCCTGGATCAAACTCATTTGAATGGGACAGGTAGCAAGTGATTTCTGTTCTCTTTCTCCTAGAATTCCTGTGAGTTTTAGAGTTGAAGACTACATAAATGAAAACTCTTTTTCCTGGCTACCACTCCTTCATTCCTCAGCCCCATCTACCTCAACCTTCCTCCTCCAAAAATCTTACGCTATTTTCCCCCTTCCTTTCCATTGCACCTCCCAGAACCCCTGATATGTTGTTTCCAAATCTCCCTTTGTTTTAGACCTTTTCTTCTTATACTCCTTCCATACTCTGTCTTCTAATACTCATGGAAACCACTTTCCTTAAACCCTCTCTAGTGTCATAACCAGTTTCCCTTGAGATACTTCATATACCCAGCCAAGAAGAGGCATAATCCTTATTCCTCACTGCCATTTCAAGACTATCCCTCTACCTTCATTCAACACCTTCCCTTTAATAATGTTCACTCCATCTGTCTAGATATAATTCAAGCACCAAGTAACTCAGCACCTAACTTATGGTTTACTTCTCTACCTCAACTCCTGTTCTCAGGGCTCTCGGATTACAATCGATATGTTTATTTCCCCTCAAATACCCTGGCTTTCCTCTGAAGTATACCTCCTTAAGTTCCCTGGAGCTGCATCAGAACTATGATGTCCAAACTCCAATGACAAGGAAAAAGTGCTCTTTTAGACCTGGCACCTGAATCAAAGTCTCAGATGCCCTTCCCAAGTTATTACTTTATATTAAAATCTTTTTTTCAGATATTCATTATCCATGTGACCATGTCAAACTGCTTAACTTCTTTGAGCCTCAGTTTCCTCATCTGTAAAATTGAGATAGCAATTCTTATAATCCTTGCCTTCATAGGGCAAAACTCAAATGAGGGAATTTATATATAATTTTTGCAAACTGAAGAATTATATAAATGTAAGTCATCATTATCATTATCATCATTGTTATTGTTATTGTTGTAACAGCCAGTAACGAACTGAGAAAGGACATAGGGAAAGAAAGGTCACTAGTCATTAGGGAGTACTTGTTTATCCCCTGAGTGATGAGTGATGAGTGAACCTGAATAAGTCACTTAGGCATCTTCCCAATGTTCTTAAATAATTCCCTAAGAGTATAAATTTTGAACAGCTGCTGATTTGCATTAATATAGGATTTTTTTTCTACAACATTTCATGGGTCCAGAATTGTGGAGATACATATATATACACATATATATATGTGTGTGCCAATATAAATTTATATTTTTATTTATTTTAATATATTTTTCCTTTGTCTCCACTCGCTGCACAATAAAATATAATTCCTTGAGAGAAAGGAATTTTGTCTTTGTATCTCCACATACTAGTATACTGCCAGGCATATCATTTGCATCTAATAAACGATTGTTGCTGTTGGACAAGACTGTGGTTCAACAGTCAAGATATATGAGTAGAGAAGAGTTTCTGGATTGGAGAAAGGCAAAGGGAAAGGATTCGGGAAAATAGCTTGTAGTTTGGGATAATCACTCTAGCTGTGGTTTGATGAGTCCCTAGATCAGAGTAAGGGAGCGTTTCAACCTTCCCAAGGACTGCATGCAAGGCAGTGAGATATGGAGCATGGAATTCTTGGTCTTCTCAAAATAAGCTTGTCAAAACCAGCTGATGTTTTCAAAGGATCTTGACTCAGAGAGGTATGCTTCTTGACTCACAAGATTCATAACAACAAAAAAAATTAGCAAGAATTTATATAGCAAGGTACTTTACAAATTTTATCTAATTTGATCCTCAAAACAATCCTATTAGGAAGTACTGTTATTATGTCCCTTCCCCACTTTTTTTTGTTGTTGTTGTTAACAGATGGGGAATGTAAGGCTCAGAAAGATTAAGGAACGTCCTCAACATCACGTACGTTATAAGTATCAAAGGGAGAATTTGAACTTAGGTCTTCCAACTCCAGCATTGTATCTACTCCATCACCTGGAGCTCCCTCAATCAGTACCCCACTATTGCATCCTCTGTAACTCCAGGGGCATGCATATATATATATATATATATATATATATATATATATATATATATATATATATACACACACACACACACACACACACACACACACATATACATACATACTTTTATATATACACACACACACACCACACATATACATACATACTTTTTTTTGGCTAGGCAATGGGGTTAAGTGACTTTCCCAAGGTCATATAGCTAGTATGTGTCAAGTGTTTGGTCTGAGACTGGATTTGAACTCAGATCCTTCTGACTCCAGGACCAATGCTGTATCCACTGTGCCACCTAGCTGCCCCTCCAGGGGCATAATCTTAAAGAGCTCTGGATCACTTCTGTATCACAGTGAAACACTGAGGTAGCAATTTGTAAAAAAAAAAAAATTCTCAGTGAAAACAAAAGAAAAGCAAAAGAGCCGAAAAAGACCAATAAAAAAAGAAAACAAAAGAAAAAGAAAGAAAAGCCAAGCTAACAACAACACTCTATCTTATGCAACTTGCTTTAGGAAAAGTTTAACTACAAATTGACATGCTGGCATCACTCTCCAGGAAATTGAAGTTTACCCATCATTACCCACAGCTCTGATTATGCACAGTGTTTCTGCTAAATGTCTCCTGTTCTGCCATTTATTGCTCATGAAAGGCATTTCCTTGGCCCTATGAACTAGCTCTCTGATACTAAGTCTCATCTTAAGAGGGCTTTTTGGAAGAGAGAGAGGGCAGTTCTAGAGTCACGCAAGCCTGATTTTGGGATCCAAGAATGCTAAATGCATCAGAGCTGCTGATGGGTGAGGCAAAGTCTGTCTGATGTTTTTCACAGGAGCCAAGTTACCCTGGATGCAAAGAGGCAGAGGAATATTGAATTATGACCATTATAATAAAATGACTTGGGAATCCATAGAAAAAGTTTTGGGCCAACAAGGCAGTGGTCTTGAGACTTTAGGTTAGCGGTGACATGTTTAGCAACACAATAAATATTGGAACAAAGTATCATGCTCTTATGGCATATTTTTGGCTCATTATGGGAAAAACTTTTTAATAATTAAAACTGTCCAAAATTGGAATGCCTAACCTCTGAAAGTAATGAGTTCCCCATTACTGCAGACTTCCAGTGTAAGTCAGATAGCTAGTTAGAGAGGAGAGGGATTCTAGTTCAGATATGGCAGCATGGTATAGGATAGCATATGCTGAATTTGCAACCAAAGGATCAAGGTTCAAATCCTGAATCTATCGCTTATTTACATAGGCTCTGTGATTCTATGACTTCTGAGGTACCATTGAACTTTGAGACTTAGCAATTCTGTAAAGACATATGGAAGTAATGAAAACATGCCTTACATCTTTTTCTTTAGATTTTTTTTCTAATACCATCAAAACCAAATTTTGTGAGGCATTTAAGAAACCAAGATAGGGTGATCATAGCAGAGCTGTAATGAGAAATTCTAGCTCATGGGAAACTGTTCCTGGAGGCAAGCAGCGTTGAATGGGGTAAGCATTTTGAAAGGCACCCTAAAGTCAACTTTGTAATTCATGATGTGAAATTAATATAAGAAGTAATTAAGGCAAATGCAATTGAATAGATGGGATAATTAGTTACTATAGTGGCTGAGGGGAAAGCATCTCAGAGTTAGAAAGGCCTTTGGAGGTCCTTTGGTTCTCCTCATGGGATCTGGGACCCCACTGTCTTTCTACTTTACCTGAATGGCCTTGGTGAGGATCTCTCCCACACAGTGTGGGAGGAAAGTACCATAGAAATATGGAGTTAGAGTTGGAAAATACCAAGATCAACATCTCACTTTACAAATGAAGAAACTGAGGCCCAGACAAATTAAGTGACTTGCCCAGTATCACAGAGCCAGTAAATTTCTGAGGCAAGATTTAAAGTAAAGTCTTCCTGACTCCAGCTCCAGTTTCTTATTGATTATGCAATTTTGCCTCTCAATAACTCCCAGGTTATTCTTTTACCTTTCTGGAAGGAATATTGTAGAAGACATCCTGTTCTGTTGGAGAAAGGATAGAGGGAATGGAATATTCCAGAGAGGAAGAGAAGAGAGATGTCATAGGGAGAATGAAAGGAGTACATTGTCTATAACCTAGAACTTCAATGCCTTCTTGTCCATTTTTCTGCCAGTATCTCAGCTCCCACTCATGTTACCTCCTTCTGCTACGCTGAATGAATGCATGTGTTAACATTTTGTATCCTTTACATTTTCTAGCCTTGGTTGGAAGCCCTAGTTACCCTGTGCTAATTATAAGTCTGTATCCTCTATTAGTTTAGTGATAGAATGTAAGCTCCTTGAAGGGAAGAACAATTTCACTTTTGTCTTTGTATTTCCAGTGCCTAGCTAGGCACCTGGCACATCATAGGTACTTACTAAGTGTTTGTTCATTGACTTATTCAATAATGTGGAGCTTAAATGTCTGGTATCAATGTTATATCCTTGTGGAAAGTACACTAGCTAGCTACATTTCAGAATAACTACCAACATACAACTTCATTATAAAAATGATAATGTTGCTAACATTTCAAGAAATGTATATGGCCATCAGGATGCTTCTGCAGTAAGCTTAGCTAATCATGTTTTAAGCCTTTAATATTCTTCTGTGGGGTGCAATGGATAGATAAGAGCACTGGGTTTAGATAGAGTAAGACCTGAGTTTGAGTTGGTCAGGCACTTATTAGTTGTGTGGTTCTGGGGAAGTTGTTTAATCTCTCCAAGTCTCAATTTCATCATATCTGTAACATGAGGGGTTTAGACTAAGTAACCTCTAAGGTCCATAGCTCTGAATTTGTGACATTATGATGCTGTAAATTATGTGACCCTGGACAAGTCATTTCACTTCTACATATAATAATAGCACTTAAACTCTGAAATTTTCATGTAGATCAAGTGAGAGAACCTACGTAAAGAACTTTGCAAACTTTAAAGTGCTATGTAAATGCTAGAAATAATTGAAAAAAACCAAAATAATATGATAATCATCATCCTTATTTTTCTTAAGCCATTGGTAGCAGGCAAACCTTAAAACACTCTTTACTTTTTCCTGTCTTAGTAAGACACAGTTTCCTTAAGACCAGAGGTGTCAGACTTGGCCCACAATCAGTCACAAAACTCAACCGGATTAAAATAGTATTGGGAAATGTTTAACAGAATCAGTAGAAATACATAAAATAGGTAATGTTAATTTGTGATTTTCTAAGTCAGTATGCAGTCTCAGGGATCCATTTCTACTTGAGTTTGACACAATTGCTTAAAACATTAAAATAGTATTGCTGTTGTGTTTCCTGCTTGTCCACTGACTGGTACATAACTAAATTTTACTTACTCAAATAGCTGTTGTCCTCATAACTGAAGTAATACGATTCTAACTGATAGATCTTAGATTACTTTAGTCCTGAGAGGATCCATTATTTCATTGGTTTAAGTACTCCAACTACTGTAGATTGTAGTGTCTCTGTTCTTTTTTAGGTAATCTTTGTAACTTGTTGATTCCACTACAGGTTCAATTAAGGACCCAATTTTATGACCACCTGTAATGTCTGCCCAAAATATGTTGTTCATCTTTCATTTTTGAAGAGGACTAGAGACATCATTATGTGGGGGTAAAATAGTGGATAATGGGTAATGTCTTGACTTGCATGTGAACTGGACTTAAGTGAGTCAGAGTTGCACAAAGCCTCACTCTCTCTTCCAGAGTTGTTGAAATCCAATGGTATAACAAAAGTCAAGATGACTGATGATGGCCCAGGATGCAGTGGATGACCTTGGTGTTTTCCATGTCTGGCCAAGCTCTAAGAGCTCCATAGCACCTACTTCAGCCTCCTTCATGGCCATTCGGACATTGTTTTCATCCATCAATTCTGCCATTCTGCCAAGTCTTCACATGCTTGGGTTAGACATCTTCCTAACTCACCCATGGGTTTGAAATCTGCTGGTTCCCCTCAACCTGGTTTAGCAGGTCTGCCCAAATAATTTACTGGGATGTGGCCACTGTGCATGTTACATCTTCTTGGAGCCACAGATGAGAGTTAGGGGAAAGTAGATACCAAAGATAGATGAGTAGCCCTGAAAAGGGCTTAGCAAGCCTTCACATCAGAGGTGTTTGTCCCCACTGAACACTCCATATACCCCAGTTTTATCATTAAATAATCCTGGGATGACCTATTTTAATGGGGTCTCTTGCTAAGATTTCTATTAACTTACTTCTTTCTCTCCAGTGTTTCTCACTGCTTTATAAGATCATAGGATCATAAATTTGGAGCTGGAAAGGAATTTAAAGGTCAACTAGTCCAACTCCCTCATTTTACAGATGAAAAAATTGAAGTCCAGAAAAGTTAAGTGACTTGCCTGAGGTCACACATATAAGTGGCAGAGTTAGGCTTTGAACCCAAGTCTGCTGCCTTTTATAATCTACTCTTCTCCGCTAGGTTTTGCAACTGAGTTTATCTTTTAAACCCTGAAGGTTATCTTTTGGTTACCAAGCCTATTCTCTGGGCAAGGAGATTAAACGCTTATTGAGAAAGGCAGCTTTTAGGCTCTTTTGGTCTCGTTGTTATGGTGATTGGCTTACACTGGTTAAGCTATTTTAGCAAACGATGATGGACTCTGTTCTCTTATTATTTCCTCCCTCTATCCCCATCCTTTCTCTCTCTCTCTCTCTCTCTCTCTCTCTCTCTCTCTCTCTCTCTCTCTGTCTCTGTCTCTGTCTCTCTCTGTCTCTCTCTGTCTCTCTCTCTCTCTCTCTCTCTGTTTGTCTCTGTCTCTGTCTCTCTTTCTCTTTCTACCCTCCCTTCCTACCCTCCCCCCCACTTATTTAAATGGATCAAGTTAGAGTTGTTTTAATTATGCACCCTTTTTATTTTTTTCTTTCTTCTAATTTGTTATAGATTTTGTTCTTCACTCTAATACCATGATACATCCATACACAGATAGATAATTAAGAAATGACTATCACATTTGTCACTGTTTGCTTTCTATCTGTTAAGATGAGGTCAGTTTCATTTTGGGTGCTATTATTTTATGCTAGCCATATTCCAGAACTTCCCAGCTCTCTTCTTGAAAAAAAAATATTCATTATATAGAAGAGTGATGCTTGTATTTTTTTCTACCAAACTTTACCCCTTTGTATCTCTTACTCCTGAGACATAATTTCCAGAATATTATTTTGTGGGCCATCCCTATGTCCATTTTTGCATGGAAGTCACCAAGTACTAAAGTGCATGTTCATTTAATCTGAAGGATGCTATCAAATTCTTTGTAAAATTTCTCTACTCCTCAGACTCTTTTATTTTTTTTTTGTAATGAGGCAATTGGGGTTAAGTGACTTGCCGAGAGTCACACAGCTAGTGAGTATTACGTGTCTGAGGCCAGATTTGAACTCAGGTCCTCCTGACTCCAGGGCTGGTATTCTATCCACTGTACCACTTAGCTGCCTTTTTTTTTAAACAAATATTCTTTTTTCTTTCTTTTTTTTTGCTGTCTGGTCTGAGACCGGATTTGAACTCAGGTCCTTCTGAATCCAGGGCTGTGCTCTATCCACTGTGCCACCTAGCTGCCCCACTTTTTTTTGGTTTGTTTTTGCTGAGACAATTGGGGTTAAGTGACTTGCCTAGAGTCACACAGCTAATAAGTGTCAAGTGTCTGAGGTCACATTTGAACTCGGGGCTTCCTGACTCCAAGGTGGGAGCTCTATCCACTGCGCCACCTAGCTGCCCCCCCTTTTTTGTATACAAGCTAAAGTTACTTGTATTTACCAAATGTTTATCATCAGCATTGAAATAGGAGATGAACAAGTGCTCCCACAAAAAGCAGCAAGCCACAATTTATTAAGCACTTCCTAGGTGCCAAGTTCTGGAAATACAAATTCAAATACAAAGTAAAAGAGAAAGAAATTCCCTGCCCTCAAGGGAGCTAGGTGGCATGGTAGATAGAGAGCTGTGCCTAGAGTCAAGAAGACCTGAGTTCAAATACAGTCTCAAACACTTACTAGCTATATAACCCTGGGTAAATCACCTAACCACTGTTTGCCTCAGTTTCCTCATGTGTAAAATGGAGATAATAATGGCATTTATCTCCTAGGGTTGTTGTAAGGATTGAACGAAGATAATATTTAAAAAGTACTTAGCACCATGGCTAGCATATAGATGACACTATGTTAGTGATGATGATGATGATGGTGATGATGATGACATTCTAAAGATGGAAAGACAATACATAAAAAGGAAGTGAAATAGGAGGAGGAGGAGGAGGTAAGGTACCCTCATGTAGTCATAGTGGTCAAGTCCAGAGAGTCAGAAAGGTATCCAGGAGGGACTGAAGCATGTGGCTGGCCTGGGCCCATGTCCAAAATGGAGGTGGCAGGAGGAACTTATCAGTGGGAGAAGGGGAGCTGGATGTTCTAGGGTAAGAAGGCCTCAAGCACTAAGGGAAAAAGGGGAAAGGGTTAATATTCTAGAGTTAAGAAGGCAGCTAAGCATAGTGCTGAAAGTCCACAGAATCAGGTAAAACGAGCTCCACTCCTCTGTTTGCCTCTCCAAGGAGAGCTTATGAACTATCCTTCCATTTCTCTGCAACAGAAGCCATCTGGTTTCATAGAGCAAGAATGTCAATATTTCTATGGTTCATTTCCTCCAGTCGTATAATTCCTGACCAGTCCCTCAATAAGCTCCTCACCATTTAGAGTATCAACAGAGAAATGAATGCCTTAGCACCCTCTGCCTGCTTTGTTGCTACTTTGTCACCATCACTGAAGAGCTTATATTCTGCTTTCACAATATTGGTGAATTCAGGGTAACCTCCATTCCACCAAGACATATCCACGGAGAACTCTGTAGAAGGACTGTATGTGTTTGGAGGAGTGCTTGCTTTTCATTCACTCTTCATGTTCCTCCATTTTGACTACTGCTAGCCCAGAATCTCAGTGATTAATTCATGTTTTATCCCTTTTCTTCCTATATTGCATTCTAATTTCAATACTCTTTCCATACCAGGGAGTTGATAAGTCATTTTCAAAATTTCAACATTTCAAATTTTTCAAAATTAAATACTAATTATTGCTTAATGGGGTATCTCCACATCATTTCTCTATTAACAAATTCAAACTAACCACAAAGAACAATTGAATATTTCCTTGAAGGGCTTTGGAATGATCTAGCTAGGACACTCTTTGTACTTATACTGTTTAGTGGGATGGAAGGGTAAGAGGATGGGGAAGCATGCTGGGAAAATGATGAGTAACTTCCCCGTTACTACCCAACCTAGCTCTCAGGACACTTTGCCAAGGAGACTGGCACCATGAGATTTTTGCCCAGCTTGCATTGAGAAGTCAGTACAACCATCCAAATCTTTGTTTGTTGATTTTCTATTTATTTAGATGGCAGAATTCAAGAACATAAAATAAATCACTAATTAAAATTATGCAGGAAAATAATGCAGCAAAACCCCCAACAAACAACCTCTTTTTAATTCTAGTTATGCAATAGCAATCTTTTGATTTAGGAAACAGTGTACAAGCATTTTCTTTTTTTTGGTGGGGGAGAGGATAGTCAAGGAAATGTACTGAGTGGAAGTGTATGGATAGCCCAAAGCTAAGGAAGTTTTCTTAGATAGTTGTGCCAATACAGTATAAAATATCTGTCTACTTTGATTATACCATGTCTAGGCATTGTGTTCACTTCTGGACATCACATTTTGGGAATACTATTGATAAGTTGGAAAATGTCTGGAGAAAGGCAAGTAGCAAGAAGCCTTAGTGGGGACATGATAGCCATATTCAATTATTTGACATCATCAGTTGGTGGAGGGATTAATTGTTTTTCTTGGCTCCAGAGGGACAAACTAAGAGTAAATAGACTATAAAAGTGAAAATAGGTCTTAACCTTTAGAACTAACCAGAAAACAAAATAGGCTTCTTGGAATTGTAATAAGTTCTCCTTGATTGGAGGTCTTCAAGAAAAGGTTGGATGATCAATAAGTTAGTGACATTATCGAGGTACAAGTTGAACTAGGTGGTCTCTGTGGTAACTTCCAATTCTGAAATTCTGAAAATCAGAATTGATTTTCATCTAGCTGATCAACTGTCAAAATAGTGTCAATCTATGAGATTCCTAGGACCTTCACATCTTTGTTCCTATTTGCAATCTCATATGTTAATATTTCCCCACATGAACCCTCCACTTTAGCAAGACTGGTCTACTTCTGAACATGGCTTGTATTTTTCCCATCTGTGCACAAACCATTTAGGTTAATTTAAGAACATATTATAAGGTCGGGAACTTAGAACTGGAGAAGGCCAAATTCTTCATTTGAAAAGCAAGTAAACTTAGCCCAGATGATCTATTGACATATGCAAGGTCACACAAGTAATAAGTGGAAAAAGCCACAATTTAGACCCATTGTTGAAAGCGTTATCAAAAGTACAAAAAAAAAGTGCTGTCTGTTCAAAGATTTTCATAGCAGTATTATAGGTAATAATAATAATTTAAAACAGCCCAATTGTTCTACATTAAGGGAATGATTCAATAAATTTTAATATATTATTTTAATGACATACTATAATGAGATAAAGACTAATGAGAACACAAAGAAACAGAAAGATCTTTATGATATTACCCAGCTTCCTGTCCAACTTAAAGCATTTAGCGTGTTAGGTATGTGGGATAGACATGTGACTCCAGCCAAATTGATAGGGAAATGCTGAGGGTAAAGAGATGAAACCTAAGGAACTTACAGGATTTACTGAGGTGATTTTAGACACTTCCGAGATGTACTGGAGAAGAGAATGCCCAGTTCCTTTGGCCTTCCTAGGGCGTTCTTGTACTTTCTTCACAGCCATCATGCTGGTGCAAGCATGGTAGTCTTTGGCTTTCCTCTCTGCAGAGCAAGGCCACATGATCACATCTATTCATGTTAACTGCAAGCCCCATCTATAAATTTAGACAGTTCACATGGTCAGAGTTTACACACACATACATGTTGCAAAATGATACAAAGTAAAATTAGAAAAATGGAAGATCCCCCTCTCCTATCATAATTACACAAGGAAAAGTGAAAAAGAATGAATGGACTAAGAATTCTCTTGGAAACTTATAAAGAGGGACTGAAATAGTTTTGTCATACTTCATACATTCAAATTTATTTATTTAAGTATAAAAAGGCACTAAGCAAATTGAGTTGCTTGTATTGATGTTGTAAATTGTTATTAACTATATATCTATGCATATAGATCTATGCATAATGGTCCGATTACACTGCCCCTTTAGTCATTCTATTCCTTTTCAACAAGGTACAACCTTTGAGGGCCTGAATCAAGGCTTAAGTCCCATTCCATTGTCTCAACGACTTCTATGAAGTCAAATTGGCCTACTTGTGTTAGGGTCTATAGGTTTTATTCATTACTCATTCTTTGTGTATTTAGACATAGGCACCCAAGGCCATAAAATAAATGGACATCTGTTTTCTTTTGCTAGGAGTAATGGAGAGAGCCATAGGACTGGAATCAAAGAAGAACTGAGTTCAGATTCAGACTCAGACACTAGCTATGTGATCAGAAGTCACTTAACCTCCGCTTGCCTCAGTTTCTTCATTTGTAAAATGAGAATAACAGTAGCACTTACCTCCCAGGGTTGTTGTGAGGAACAAATGAGATAATATTTGTAAAATTCTTGGTAAACTTTAAAACACTATATAATGCAAGTTATTATTGTTATTACTATATTATGCCTTCTACTCTCAGGCTTGACAGATATGTATGTGTAGCTTTCTCATTCCTTTTCCCTTTTCATTTTAAAGTCATCTTGATCAGGTGACTCAAAGATCAGTGGAAAGAAGCATATTGTGCATGAGTGAAATACAGCATCCTATCAATTATGGCTTGTCCCTAAGATGTGGCATAAAATATGCCATCAAGGAGAGAGAACCTATACTATCTGAAAGCAGACTGAAGAATGCTATTTTTCACTGTCTTCCTTCCTTCCTTCCTTCCTTCCTTCCTTCCTTCCTTCCTTCCTTCCTTCCCTTTCCTTCCTTCCCTCGTTCCTTCCTTCTTCCTTCCTTCCTTCCTTCCTTCCTTCCTTCCTTCCTTCCTTCCTTCCTTCCTTCCTTCCTTCCTTCCTTCTTTCCTTCCTTCTTTCTTCCTTCTTTCTTTCCTTCCTCCCTTCCTTACTTCCTTCCTCCCCCCTTCCCTCCCTTTCTTTCATTCTTTTTTTATTCAAGCCTTCTTATACAAAACGACTAATATGGAAATATTTTACATGATTGCACGTGTATAAACTACGTCAGATTGGTTACTGTCTCAGGGAGGGGGGAGGAAAGGGAGGGACGGATAGAATTTGGAACTCAAAACTTAAAAAAAAGTTTGTATTTGGGGAAAAGTAAAATATTATTTAAAGAAAAGAACTGGAAGAAGACCACCAACTATTATATTGATGTTCTCTAGAAATGGACAAGAATTGGACAGGCTGAGAAGGCATGGAGGGCTGCCATGTGTACTGGTGGGGGGACTAGTCACATTCATGAGATTACTATCAAATTATTGAATCATAGTCTTTCATGGTCTAAAGGCTACAAAAGTAAGCCAGGGATTAGTGGACAAGCTACAATCATTAATTGTCTGTTATTCTGAACAAGTCATGATAAATACAAATTAGGTGGTGATTGCTCACCAGCCACCATTAGAACCAAGAGTTCTACTGTTTTTCAATCCTATTCTTAGTTTCATTTGCCCAGAGCAGCTAGCCCTCACTGGGAACTTACATTATCTGTACAATTATTTTGCACTTATGCATTTATTACTTTGTCTTTCTGATTCTGGTGTTATACTAAATATGTAAAAATATCTGAAAAGTGGATGACATTTAAGATGTAAACATATTATCACTGTGACCAAATAGTAAACTTCTTGAAACAGGGACTGCATTTTCAAATTTCTTTGTATTCTCAGAGCAGCTAGCAAAGTGTTTTGCACATAGTAGGCATTTGACAAATAACGGATTCATTGATTTTAAGAGATGGAGTGAAAAGTCTAAATCTTAAGCCTTCAGGAATGACAAATGAGGATAAAATGATATGCGATATTTATATTATGCAATATCATTTATCACTTGGACCAATGATTTCATTAGGCAAAGGAACATCTGGTATGGAGATTCCCTACCCTGATGAGAATGGACAGCTCATCTGTATGTAACCTATAGTCCTAAAAAATTGCCTGGAAGCAATGAGAAGTCAGATGACTTGCCCAGGGTCATACAGCTAGACTATGTATGGAGGGGCAGGACTTGAACCTAGATCTTCCTCATTCCAAAAGCCCCCCCCATCCACTATACATACTGCCCCTCAGTAGTTATAGTTATATTGTACTTATATTAAGTCCAACAATTCACCAAATATTTATTGTACTGGAACAGACCTTATTTAAAATTTACTCTGATATGAATATCAACAAAATAGTATTGTGTCTATCATGGTAAAGAGTGAATCCCTGAGACTTGGATGTTCTGGAAAACAATCTGACCAGGCTCTCCCAATCAGTTTATCATCAATTTTTTATCTAGTTATTGTTCATCTAATGTAGTCATTGACATGCAACTGTTAGCAATTAAATTACAGTATCTTTCAAATGTAGAAATGTATGCTTCTTGAGGTTAAGGACTTTAAATTTTTTAAACTTTAGCCAGAAAGAATAGTGCATTTAGGGATAAATGTTTGTTGAATTGAATAAAATTGAGTAAAAAAAACCACATGGAGTAATATCCTAAAAGAAATATTGGTTGTGTCTTATGGAACTACCTGAGATGGCTTGTTCTTGGCTTGTGTGGACACGGAGAAGAGCCCAGGATCATAATAATCGCTCACATTACTATAGAGCTTACTGTGTGCCAGGCACTATGCTAAGGGCTGTCTAATTATTATCTCATTTGATCTTCACAGTAACCCTGGGGTTTAGGTGCTATTATGATCCCAATGTTACAGATGAGGAAACTAAGGCAAACAGAAATTAAGTAATTTAACCAGGGTCATACAGCTAGTAAGTGCTTGATTAATTAGTCCTGATTTGAATTCAGGTCTTCCTGACTTCAAGCCCATTGTTCTATCCACAGCACCACCTAGATGCCCAGGAAGGATTCTGGAAGCTTATTCTTAGAGCCAGTACTCCATCTAATCAGGTGTGGAATTTGTTTTAAAACAAATCTCTCATGATTTGTAGGGTAGAATGTAAAATCTTTAACTCTCCCAGATCGGGATCTAACATGCATTCAATAGAGGGTATATGTTGAATGTCATTAAGAACAAAATTCCATTTTGCTGTTTTCTATTTTTATGGGACTAAAGTTTCATAATTAGTAAATTTTAAAATAAATAGATAACAAAAATCCCATCCCCATCACTTGTATTCTGTGTGACATTGAACCTCTCGGGGTCTCAATTTTCTTATTGATTAAAAACAATAATAAAAGGCTTAGACTAAATGAGCTCTAAGGTTCTTTCTCTTTCTTTCAAGTTGTCTATGATTCTATGAACCCAGAACATGGTTTTATTACTGCTATGTCCACAATAACTTTTCATAGATAAAGTAAGTGGAGAATTTGAGTATTGTTGGCAAAGATTTATGATCAAATAATAAGATAACCTAGTTTTCAGTATCTAAAGTTCTCTCTCTCTCTCTCTGTCTCTTTGTATCTCTCTTACTTTTCCTTTTTGCACTTAGTATTTGAATTAACGACTCAACCAGCTCTTTCTTGGATAAGTGCTGGCCATGGAAATGTGCCATCTGGGAATGCAAATAGTCCACACAATGCAGTAGGCAACCATAAACAAATGAAGATTTGCACAGATGTAATTAAGAACAGAAAATACAAACCTCTGTGCAGAACCATGATTTACAGTCAAATTCACCTGCCTTGAAAGCTGAGATGAGGTTGCCTGTTGTTTGATCAGAAAGCTGGGACTGCAATGCTAAACATATGCTGTTGGATCACCAGCTTTGGAGGGCTCTGTGAGTCAGGGAATAACTCTGCATAAACCTTTTCCAGGGAGGAGTGGGTGATGCTCTGCTAGTGCAAGCCTGAGCAAGTGAAAATATATGCATCTGCGAAAGGGTTATTTTTGTGGAAAAGGCAAATGTGCAAAAATATGTTTACTGAAAAAATTCTGCTTTCCTGGGATTTTGACTGTTTGCCAAAAGTCCTACCAACAATTAGTGATGTTGTTAAGTGTTCAGCAGCATCTCCCAGGATATTTTCTGGCATCAAATGTATTCGTTTTTCTGTTTATGCGCACATATGATATTTTAAAGTATTCAGGGAACATATCTGCCAGTTTGACTTCTTCAATGTGTCACTGCTGTTATAGCCCTTTCATTTTGAATCTGAGAACCTGGCAATAACTTGAAATGAGATGGGTGAATCTCCACTCTGGGCTCCTGCTACAACTTTTTTTTTTAAACTTGAATATATTTGATATTCAAAAAAGTTGTGTTCATTTTGTCCATAAATGACCTTCCTCTCCTCAATCTGATTCGTTTTCATTTTTTAAGCCCCATTTCTAATACCAGATGAGCAGGTAACAATGAAAGTGCTACAACTGTTGTGCTTGAGTCGTTTTTTTAGTCCTGTCTGGCTCTTTGTGACCCCACTTCTTTTGTAAGAATACTGGAGTGATTTGCATTTCCTTCTCCAGCTCATCTTACAAATGAGGAAACTGAGGCAAACAGGGTTAAGTGACTTGATCAGGGTCACACAGTTAGTAAGTGTCTGAGGCTAGATTTGAACTCAGAGACTTCAGGCCTGATGTTCTATCCAATGTGCCACCATGCCACCTAGCTGCCCACCTAGCTGTGTTACAATATTAGAGGTAAATCTGATCCAGCCCTTCTCCCCATTTCTTGAAAATCAAAAAGTCTCTCAAATCCCTCTGGAGACGTTGTATGTCAGGCTCCAATTTGCAGACTTAAGAGCTGTTGCTATTTTAAATAAACTCTTGAACCCAAACTGAGATTCAGACCTTTGAAGGTTCACCCCTCACCAATTTACATTCAGAGTGCTCATAAACCAGCAGATGTCTCTAATGCCCCTTGACCAATTCCAGGCTACTGCTATTGAATGTCACAAGAAGGAAATTCTCATCCAAATGTTCAAATAAATTCAACCAGCTTTTATGGAGCCCCTACTATGTGCAGAACACTGCCAAGAACTGGAGGAATTTCAAAGATGAACTATAATCTGGCCCTTTATTTAAAGTTAAGGAAGTTTTAATTAAATCAGGGGAGTTAGATGAGTCCATAATGATCAGAGGCAGAATGTGATATAGGCAGAGGGAAAAAAAAACCTTACAGAGTATCATGGAAAAACTGAACTGTAATCACAACTCACACATACAAAATATTTCTGAAGATTTTTACTCAGAAAGATTTAGGGAGGGGCAGCATGGTATAGTGGGTAGGACTGGGCTTAGAGCCAAGAAGCCCTGGGTTCAAATTTCCACCACTGAAGTTTAGTAACCCTAGATAAATTATTTTTCCTTACCAAGCCTCATTTTCTCATATATAAAATGAAGAGTTTGGACTACATGGCTTCTGAGATCCCTCCTAGCTCTAGACCTGTGTTTCTATGACCCTAAGATCTTCTGACACATATTGGTGTGTTACCCTGGATGAATAATTAAACCACTTAGTGCCCTAGAAGTCTCTCCAAGACTCTAAGTTGCAAGAAGGTGTTTACATGTATTGGCATAGGGAGCCTCCTCTTCTAGTGTTCAGACCTCGTTCCTATCCACTCTCCTATTACAAAAGCTGGCAACGTGTTTTGTTCACAAAAGCCCTATGAGGCAGACAGTTCAAATATCATAATCCCCATTTTACAAATAAGGAAACTAAGGCTTACATATGTTGTATCAATCAATGAACAAGTATTTATTAAGTGCCTACTGTATACCAGGCATTGTGCTAAGCAACAGATTGCATGATTTGTTGAGTCACACAGCTGGTGATTGTGGGTTCTAGTTCCCAGCTCCAGATCCTTCCAGACCTCTTTTAACTAACACTGCCTATCTAGGAAGAATTTTTTTTTTTTGCTAGAGGAAACAAGTATATCTCCTAAGAGTAGGAGGCACTTGAGGTAGAATTTGAAGGAGATGAATTTTAAGAGAGAAATGTGGGAGGGGAGGCATTTTCACATATTGGGGCAGGTTGGGGCAAAGGCATGGAGGGAGGAGAAGACAAATTAAGATCAGTGAATAACTAGTAGTCAAGTTTGGCTAGAACACAAAGAAAATGCAAGGAAGCTGAGTTTAATGGCAGAGAATACAAGTACATAAATAAGTCTATTCTGAACGAGAGAGAAAACGAAAATATGAAAGTGTAAGAATGATATAGTTAGGGAAAGAGGGCACTAGCAGTTGGGGAATTAAGAAAACTTCATATAGAAAGTAGGTGATGCTTTAGCTGAGTTTTAAAGGAAGAGAAGGACCCTATGAGGTCAAAGTCAGAAGCAAGAGATGTGATGGAGGTAAGAACAATAAGATTTAGCAACAGATCGGCTATTAAATCTGAAGGACAAGGAGGAGTCCTAAATAATGAAGAGCTTCTAAACCTGAGAGACTGGAGGATGTTAGCATCTTTGACAGAAAGGATGTTTGGAAGGTTTACCAACCCTTGAGAAATATCCAGTTAGAATGCATGATTCTGGTTGAGCTAGCTTAACAAAGGAGATGGAGGAACAGCAGAGGTAGAGAGAGAGAGAGAGAAAGAGAGAAGGTTCACAAAAACCCAGAGAGGAGATAGTATTCGGGAATAGAGTTTGATAGTGATGAAAACAACAAAGAATGAGTATTGAGAGAAGACCATCAGATTTGGCAATTAAGAGAGCTTCGATAATTTTAAGGAAAACACCATCAGTGATAAGATCAGATGCTATATGACATGAGAGAAGAGGAGATGTAGGCAGTGAGAGCCAATTGCTTTTTCAAAGAATTTGAGAAAGCAAAGAGAAATATAGAACAATAGCTTGAGTGGTAATAAAGTCTAGTGAAATGTGTGTGTGTGTGTGTGTGTGTGTGTGTGTGTGTGTGTGTGTGTGTTAAAGCTGGAGAGGCTTGGACATGTTTTAGGGAATTAGAAAGGGGAGATTGAAGGTTGAAGATTTAAGAATGAGAAAGGGGAGATCATTGACAGTGTAATCTGCTGGAGAAGACAGGAGGAGATAGGATCAACAACACATGGAGAAAGGCTAACCTTCACAAGGAAAAGGGTCACTTCACTGTCACAAATTAGGGGAAAGGAGATGAGACTGGGGGATTTTGTGAAAGGGTTTTGAGATATAGGGAATGAGATAAGATAAATTACTTCATCTCTCCAGCCTCAGTTTCTTTATTCAATAAGTAGAGTTGGATTAGATGACTTCTAAGATCTGTCCCTTTTAGTTCTAAATGATCCTATGAGCTATAAAATATTTTAATAGAACTACTGAGATAGTGCCAAAATAGACTGGGTATCTAGCAGAGTGCCCAGTGCATAGTAGGCACTTAATAAACACTTGCTGATTGAATAGAAACAACTAGGTGGTTCAGTGGATAGACTACTGGACCTGGAGTCAGGAAGGCCTGAGTTCAACCCCTGCTTCAGAGAGCAGCTGTGTGATTACCTAACCTCTTTCTGCCTCAGTTTCCTCATCTGTAAAATGGGGATAATAATAGCACCTACCTCATAGGGTTTTGAGACTCAAATAACACTTGTAAAGCACTTTGAAAACCTTATAGCACTGTATAAATGCTTATTATTATTATTTTCATTACGGATAGATTTACATCAATTTACTCTCTTCTGACCTCTAGTGGAAGTGTTGTCAAGCACCAAAATGGCCAGATGGAGAAGAAGAGAAGCAATGGGGTGGGATAATTTTCCAACTGGGCAATCTACTCGCAGATAATATAGAGCTGCTGAATTAGACAATTCATATATGTGGGAAATCTTATTCAAAATCAATTACCAAAATATCCAGTGTGATTAAGGTTCTTTTTACCCACCCCATCCTTCCCCTCAAACTCCCAATATTCCCCAAAGAAATAACTGGTCATGAGTATTTACAAAGGGGGGCGGGAGAAGCCAGATGGCAGTAGATATCTTTATTCTATAAAATCTACTTGGGCAAAAGTTTCCCCAGTCTCATTTCCCACCTTTCTGAATGAGCTTCAATTTTGCTTCCTCTTCAATGTGGAAACTTTATGTGGAAGGATTTGTATAAAGTCTGCAACCTTTTCATGAAAATGTTCCATTCGATATCTCCGATACATGATATATGATGCTACCACAGGAAAACTAGTGTTGCTACAGACCTTAATCATCATTATGAAAATTTTTAATTTAAATGTAGGACTGAGCATACAAAATACAGTACATGGCCATCTGTTAGTTTTCCATCTGGGCTCATTTGCAAAATACATTCTGTTTCTCCCCCCCCCCCCACTATTTATAATCTTCCCTGGAAAACAAATATGCCTAATCTACGGCATGCCAGAGATAAAGTTAGCTATTTACAAGTGGCTTTTAATAGACATGACTACACAGTGGAAAGCAGAAATGGAGAAACTTCTTCAAGTTTGCTTTTGGGTGGGTGGGGCACCTCTATAGACTTCTGTTCAGCAGTCTTTTTTATGGATTTTTTTTGCTAAAGATTATAGCAGCCTGTTTCCTTAGCTTAAGGAAATATTCCATGTTGCATTGCAATTTTAACCTTCCTCTAAGGGGTGGTCACGAAAATCATTTAGAACCTCTCCTGAGCAGGTCAATTGCTGCAAGTTCAACTCTAGCAGACATTAGCACATACTGTGTGTAAGGTACTGAGCTGGGGGCTGGAGGTACAAAGACAATGAAAAATGGCCCCTACCCTCATTGTCATTCTACTAGGGGGCCAAGAGAAGAGAGAAGGTTGGCACCACAAGGGTTTGTTGTAGTTCTGTCATTTTTCCATCTTGTCCAACTCTTTGTGACCCCATTTGGGGTTCTCTTGGCAAAGATACTTGGAGTGGTTTGGCATTTCCTTCTCCGGCTCATTTTACAGATGAGGAAACTGAGGCAGAGAGGGTTAAGTGACTTTCCCAGGGTCACACAGCTAGTAAGTGTCTGAGACTGGATTTGAATTTAGGTCTTCCTGACTTCAGTCTCAGCACTTTTTCTACTGAGCCACCTAGCTGGCCCACTTAGATAGCTAGATGGAGAGATAGAGATACATTAGATAAAACAGGACCAGTATTTTATCTACTGTGCCACCTAGCTTCCCTTTACATAAGGCCATGTATAATTATAAGCATTTTAGAAATATTTTTTGGTCAATAGAATAAGATATTGTCCACTTGTTTCACACAATAATTTGATAGACTAATTGATGAGATTTTGGAAAACACCTAAGGGATTATCTATTTTAGCTTCTTTGTTTTATAAATGAGGAAACTGAGGCCTGAAAGATAAGTGAATTGCCCAAAGTCATGCAGATAGTAAATTGCATCACTGATATTCAAATCCAAGACCTATGACTCCAAACCCTAGTGTTTTTCTCCTAGCCATTGGTGTCAAACTCATATAGAAATGGATCTCTGCTGGTAGCATGTTGACTTAGAAAACCACACGTTAACACTATATTGTATATTTTTATTTATTTTTCTCAGCACTTCCCAATTACATTTTAATCTGGTTCAAGCAGTACTTGGGAGTTTTGTGAGCTGAGTTTGACATCTCTGTTCAATCTCTGGCCTCTTGACCTATTTCCTAGAGGTTTAACTGCACCCTCTTTGGAAGTACTTAAATCTTTGAATATTATTCAAAATAAGACAAAGGTAACATTTGGAAGTTATAAGTGACTAAGGAGACATAACAATTCAGTTATCTTACATGGTTGAGGGCCTAGGTACTCCCAGACTCGGTTTTCAGGATAACAGATAAAATAACCCTTATCCAGAAGAATGCTCAGGCTTGGTTGCCAAAGGTTAAGATGATGGTATGACTTCCTTTGAGTTTGGAAGAGTGTGTCAGGGGCCAGAGCATAAAGATGACATGAAAGGGCTTCTCTTTCCTGTGTTTACAGGACCACAGCTATTCATTGGGGGTATTTGTGTACATAGAGCACAAACTTCTGTTCAGAGCTCATCATATTCATATTCATATTCCTCTCAACAACATGTAGTGGTTTGCCCCTGCTAGGCACTCATTGGCCCTGTCTGTCTGATGAATGAAGAAAACTAGTTGGGAAAATTGCAAAGTCTATGAAAGCAATGAGAACTTCTGACTTCCAAGCCAAAGCATCAATTACTTGACTCAGTTTTTTCTGGTCTTTCTTTGAGATGTGTTAATCAGCACCCCCTTTTTTGAAGGGGAAAAAGTACAAGAAGGCATTTCTTATAGTTCAACAATGTAAAAATGGAGGCAGGGTCAGAGTCCCAAGAAGCCTATTTGCCATTACACATACATGTATGTATGTGTGTATATATGTATATGCACATAGAAAGAAAGACCTAATGTAGGAAGTGGCACACTTTGAAAGAAGCTAGACATTCTACTACTGGAGGAAAGGAGGGAGACTATCTCAGACCCTGGGGACCACCTTTGCAAAGATGTAGAAGTGGGAGATACATTGTTGTTTACAGTGAACAGCAAGCTGTCCAGTTTAAATAGGGAAAGGAAAGAAGAGTTTGTAAAAGAGAGGCTTAGTGTTAAGAAAGACCTCATGGCCATAAACACATATGTACATGTATATGTTGATCTCTTTGGCTCTGTGTGTGTCTGAATATGTGTGTACACCAGAGTTCTCTGATGTCAGAGCCAACGTTCTTTCTGAGGTATCATGCTGATAACTCTGGATCTGTGTGTGTGTGTATATATATGTATGTGTATATGTATGTAAATATATGTATACATATATATTATATATATGTGTATGTGCATGTATATATAAATATATATACACACACACCTGTCTAGCTATATATCTTCTATTTATATCTATTTCTCTATTAGCTCATTCTGTGTTTATAGTTGTACATCTGTCCCTTTATCTATCTATCCTTATCTATAAGCTTACCTCATTCCTACAGTTGTGTAACTTTCTATCTATCTATCTATCTATCTATCTATCTATCTATCTATCTATTCCTATCTCTCTAGTTTACCCCATGTATATAGTTGTACATTTCTCTGTCTCTCTCTTTCGTGTCTCTGTCTATCTTTTTCTCTCTCTATCTCTTTCATCTTTCTATCTGGTTCCTCCATGTAGCTATGTTTATGTGTGTGTGTGTGTATATACATATATACACATGCATACATATATACATACATGTATATACACATACATGCACACATATACATACATGTATGTATATATATACATATATATATACACATAAACACAACTATATATTTGTATTGATATATCCATTTTTCCACATGGAGAGAAAGAGAGGTCAGAGCAATAGTTTATTGGCCTGGCATCACAGGAATCTACCTGGTCTTCTCTATGAAGTTAACCTGACTGCAGTTTTTAAGCTAAGCAACTCAGTTCTGTGTAGTTAAGTGGAAAGTGCATGGTATTTAGAGGTAGAGGACCTGTGTTCAGATCTCAGCTCTATCACTTACTGGCTGTGTGACCTCAGGCAACTCATTTCACCTCTCTGAGCCTCAGTTTCCTCAAATACAAAATGAGAGCATTGAACTCAATGACCTCTAATATCCCTTCCAGCCCTAAATCTGTGAACCTATGATATGATCTTTGTTGTACCTTTTTTTTTCTTTTCCTAAAGAACAGACGGAAAGATGTGTTCAGCAACTCAAATTGAACAAAAAGTCTAACTCTGGATTTCAGGGGAAAATTCTACAAGAATTAAGCTATGATGAGAAGAAAGAAAGGAGACATGAACAGCATTAAAACTCTGAAGAAAGCCACTGGAAAAATTGAAAATAAGGCTATCATTACAAAATATATTGTAAAGGGAAAATAAAGTCTTTCATCACCATGGGAGTAAAAATAGGCAGGTAGGCTTGTCTCTTCATCTCTGCCACAGTAGGATGGGAGTTATGCTGGCTGGCTAACAACCATTAGGACAGAATTCTTTAGCCGTCTGTAGCTGATTCCTCTTGGTTCTCCTAACGCTCCCAGCAGCAGACTTTTCTGTTGTCCCAGGCAACCTTGAGAGTTTTAAGTATACAAAGTGTCCAGTAAAGTCTCCCAGGCACAAAAGCCAGTTGGCCAGATCTCCCTCAGTGCCCTCTAAATTGCAGTGAAGAGACTTCCCTTCATCGTGGTGGGTGCCAATACTATTTATAGACAAAACTAGCCATATGGGCAGTTAATGTGTTACATGCTGAGCGCTGGACCTGCTACCCCACCAGCTGGTTGCCTCTTGTCCACACCCTTCCAAAAGCTTGATCAAGTGCAGAAGCCCCCAGGGTGAGTGGCTGGGGAAGGACACAAGGGATGAGGGAGTGGGAGAGTTTCCTTATTTCTGCCTGCTGTCTCTGATTGAGCCTCAGTTTTAGCTGATCAAGGCTGTCCTGCTCCAGCCAGACTGTCCTGCTCCCTGTCCCTCCACAAAGCCTGAATTGTTTGTATCTACACACTTTTGTTTATACTTTCCCCTCACCTGGAAGTCTCTGTCTCACTTTTCTAACTACTGACAGTCTACTCATTCTTCAAAGGATAAGGAGGGGCTTCAGAAGGGAACAAGGGATTTAAATGGATCATTATGGAAAAGGAGTGATGGAAGAAACTTGAGAATCTATCTCTGGTCATTTTGCAGATGAGGAAATTGAGGCCCAAGTGATTTATAGATCACACAAGTACAGTTTGAATCCAGGTTTTCTGATTTCAAAGCCGGTATTTTTTTCTGTGATATCAGTCTGATCATCTTAGTTTGATGTGGTCTTTCTGTCTCCTGATTCCTATAACACATTGTCACCAACATTTGTGTACCCAATGACTGACTTCATTAAAGGCAGAATATGGTATTTTCAGCTCTTATGGTTTCTACTCTGATTTAGGTTACAAGATCACTTCCCAACTGGTTTTCCTGCTTTTATTCTCTCCCTTCTCCAATTCCTCCTTCACACCATAGGCTAAATACACTTAATACAAAGGTACTTTCTTTTCTTAGAACCTGTTGAGGTCTCCCGATCATTCAGGGCCCTCTATAATCTGCTCTAACCTGTCTTTCAAGTCTTTTTTATATTACTGTCCTTGATTCACTCTATGTTTAATCCCAAACAGTTGTTCACAACTCCATCTAGCCTTTCCTGCTTCTCTAGATTTGGACAGGATGACCTTCATGCATGTAACCAATTCCCTTCAAATTTCTATCCAAATTCTTCAGAGTCCAGATCAGATGTCACCTCCCCCATGAAGCCTTCCTTCATCCCTTTGACTGAAAGGGATTAGCCACCATCTCACCATCCATCTTACTGCGAAGACCAGGGACCATACCCTGGAAGACTTAATTCTCTCTGGTCCATAACTTCCACCTTGGGACCTGGCTACCCTGGTTAGTGAATGCGTTGTGTCGTCCACTATATCTAGACCAAAGGTGGGGAAGCTGCAGCCTCGAGGCCACATGAGGCCCTCTAGGTCCTCAAGTGCAGTCCTTTGACTGAATCCAAACTTCACAGAACAAATCCCCTTAATAGAATAATTTGTTCTGTGAAGTTTGGATTCACAGAGCCATATTCGAGGACCTAAGAGTATATGGCCTTGAGGCTATAACTTCCCTACCCCTAGTCTAGACCATTTCCAACTATGTCTGGATCCATATTCTATGGATATCTTGCCAGCATTCTTGCCACCGCACATACCCTCTGCTGTGTCCTCTTCCTTTCCCCTTCTTTCCAGTTCTGTTACAATAATCAAGTAAATGCAACCATTTCTTCTGGCATTTTAGTTTAGTCCACAGTAACTCTAGTCATTGTAGTTTAACTTTCCAAAGCAAAATAGCCCTAAAAAATGGCAACCACTTCCCAATAGGCCTTATTTCTTCCATTCACTGAACTCTCACCTGTGGCTCTAAGAAGCTGTAGCACGCACAGCAATCACACAGTGGTAAAACCATCTCAGCGGATAGGCTAAACCAAGTTCAGGATAACCAACAGGCCTCAGACCATCTGTGAATTAGGTGCATGTCTACCCCCATGCAGGTGAAGACTTCCTCTGGCAGAATGGGTGGATGAGAATAATTTGTTCCAATGTCAATGAAAGCTGCTGAAGCAGGCACTGTGGAGCACGTAAAGCCTGTTCAGACATTGAAGACAAGGTCAACCATTGTCACCTGCCATCTATTGCCAGTCATCCTGACTTTTGTCTTACCATTGGACTTTGATGACTCTGGAACAGAGAGGCTGACAACTTTGCACAACTGCCTCACTTAAATCCAATTCAAGGCAAGTCTAGATATCACCTTATGATGTCATTGCTCTTCTTCAAAAAATGAAGGAAAAATATTTCCTCCCTTAGAATTTAAGTTCCCTGAGGGCAGGGCACGTTCTTGCTTTTGCATTTGTTTTCCCAGTACTTAGCATAGCAATTAGCATATAGTTGTCACTTAATAAATGCCTTTTCATTCACTCATTCAAAGCAATCTTTCCTCTCTAAAATTTCTGATAGCAGTTTGTCTAGACCTTTCCATTACATTGATCACTTTGCCTTTTAACATATTTCCTCGTGGACATGACTAATTTCTTTCACTATCCATTAAACTACAAACACTTTGAGGGAAGGGACATCTTTTCCTCATCTTTGTATCCTCAGTGTCTTATCACAGTTTCTACCCCACCCCCACCCATGGAAGGCCCTTAAGAAATGTTTTTTGATTCAATTAAAGTTGAATTACATCGAATCTTGTCTTCTAAACTAGTTTGTCAAATTCTGGGACACGGTGAATGAACCTTTTTCTTTGCATCTTCTGTAGTACCTGGCACAGAACCTTGTACCCAATTCAGCTCTCAACATCTTCACATAACTTCAGTCAACAACAGGAGGGATCTCACCTACATTACATCTCAGCCCTTTTAGGGCTGAGTCCTCTCTCTCTGACCATAACTTCCTATTCTTCCATTTGTTTGTTCCAATTGGGCATCATGCTTCAGCTGCCATCTCACTCTTAAACTTCCCTCAGCACCCGTGGCCTCCTCATGTTAGAACATGCAATCTCTTCACCCTGGAGCATCCTTCTGCCATGCTGGCCCTCTTTTCAATTGTCAAGTTGCCGCAGAGGCACCATTTTGGGGAGAGTCTCAGGACAGTCAGCCTTCCTTTCTCTCTTGGTTCTTGGTTCTGCTTCTGTGATTCTGGACTTTGCCACCATTTCTCTGCTTCCTTTAGTTTCTGGGACCTCCTTGCCCTAGAATGTTCATCTTTTGGCCCCAGGGACCTTGCCAACCTTGGAACATCCTTCTCACATGCTGGACTTTTTCTTTTTTGGTAATTTCCTCTTGGGACTTTATCAAGCTGACTGACCTTCATTCCTTTCCTGGTTATATTTCTGGTTTTCTGGACTTTTTTTTAAAATTAACTATATGTCCTAAGTGGGTATTTTCTTTCCCTCCCCTCCTTTTCCCCTCCCTTTTGTGTGTTCTCTTCCCCATTAGAATTTAAACTCCTTGAGGTCAATACCTATCTTTTTAATTGTATTATATTTACCATTGCTTAGCACAGTGCCTGGCATTGTAATAAATAATAAGCTCTTAATAAATGCTTATAAATGTAATAAGCATTTAATAAATGCTTGTTGTCTTTCCTTGCCTTGACACTCTACTCATTTTGATGACTTGTTTACTACAAATTAATTTCATCTCATCTTAATTAGGTCCTCAATGCATTACTACAATGACTTTGTTCTTTTTCCTGCCTTGTTATGTATAAGCATGTACACGTGCATCTTTAAAAAAAACCCTCACCCAACTCTGCCACATTATGCCCTCCAGCCATCCTATTTCTCCTCCCTTTCCCCTCCAAATTCCTAGGGTCATTTACTCTTGCTTTCTCAGCACCTCTCAGACCTCAGTCTCATTTCCTATCATACCACTGTCCTCTGACTCTTCTATCACGAGTTACCAATGATTTCTTCTTAACTGCTAAATCTGATCGCCTTTTATTAGTCCTCATCCTCCTTGACCTTTCTGTAGTTTTTTAAATTGTTGGCCAACTCTTCCTCCTAGATAATCTTTCATTCATTGGCTTCTATAGTTCTGCTCTTTTCTGTTTCCCTTTCTATTTGTTTATCTGCTCTTTTATAGCCCACTTCACTGGACCATAATCCAACTTCTACTACCTAAGCATAGGTGTCCTCTGAGGTTACATCTCCAGCTCCCTTATCCTTATCAGTGATCTAATCCATTCTCGATAATTCAAATATCATCTCTGCATAGATTATTCTCAAATACACATATATAGCCTTAATCTCTGTCCTGACCTCCAGTTCCAAATCTCCACCTAGTTTCTAGATACCTCCACATGAATGTTCATTGCCATCTCAAAGTCAACATCTTTTTTTCTCAATTCTTACCTAGCCTTCAACTACTGAATGGGTATTGCCTCAGACAGATTGAGAGCTGGGAAAGACCTTATCTTAAAAAAACCAAGGTCTCTCATTGCATCTGGGGCTATCACCAGTTGTCTTGACCTATGTCTTGCCACTGGACTCCAATGACTTTAAAGGACAGAGTGAGACAGATGCCTCTGAACAACTCTGCTCACTTAAATCCAGTTCACTTGCAAGTCAAAACATCACCCTGCTGGTCTCTGGTCCTCTTCAAGAACAAAGGATGAACAACAACAATAACAAAAAACTCAACATGGCCAAAATGGAACTCAGCATCTTCCTTCCTGGGGCAGGTAGGTGGCACAATGGATAGAGCACTGGGATTGAAGTTAGGAAGACCTGAGTTCAAACCTGGCCTCAGACACTTACTAATTATTTGACCTTGGGCAAATCACTTAATTCTCTTTTCCTCAGTTTCCTCATCTGTAAAAGGAGCTGGAGAAGGAAATGGTGAACCACTCCCCTATCTTTGAGAAGAAAACCACAAATGGGATCACAGAGGGTCAGACACGATTTAAATGACTGAGCAACAACAAAATCTTCCCTCCTACACAGCTTCCAGAGGATCATGGACTTAGAGTTGGAATGGAACTTAGAGACTCCCAACTCATCTAACTCTCTCATTTTAACAAGAGAAAAATGATAACCAGAGAGTTTAAGTGACTCATCCAATGTCACACAGAGACAGTATTTGAGCCCAGAACCTGATTCCAAATTGAGTGTTCTTTCCACTGTACTCCAAACTTTACCTTAATTTGTTGAGTCATCCTATAAGTTATTTGCATCATCCCTCATTTTTTGTCTTCCCCTTCACTTCTTATATCCAATCAATTACCAAGTTCTATTAATTCTATCTATGTAATATCTCTAATATCCATCCATTTCTCTCTCCTCATGTGGCCATCCTCCTATTTTGGGCCCTCATTACCTCTAGCCTTGACTATTTGCCTTCTAACCAGACTCCCTAACTCCATCCTTTCCCCTTATTAATCCACTATTCACACAGCCACCAAAACACAACATCAATATAACCTCTCCATGACACATGGGACAATGTTACCTCCTTGACTAAAAATCTTCAGTGATTCCCTCTTACCTCCCAGGACAAATACCAACTCTTTAGCCTGTTATTTGGAAATCTCTGTAATCTGACTCTTGTCCCTCTCTAGTCTTATTTCACATTACTCCCTTTCATAAACTCCAATTCCAGCCAAACTGGATGACAAGATTATCCTCAAGCTCAGTAGTCTATCTTCCACCTTCATGCTTTTATATAAGATAAACTCCAGTCCAAGAATGCACTCCTTCTTAATCTTTTCCTTTCAGAATCCTTTTCTTCATTCAAGGCTCAGCTTAGGAGATGTCACCTCCTCTATGAAGCCTATCTTGCTCCTCCAAATTGTTAATACATTCTTCTCAAATTACATTAGAGCCATCTGATTCCAAATCCAATAGTAAGAGTAAGATGACACAAGCTGGAATTAAAGGCATAAAATGAAGGGTTAGTCTTGACAAAGTACATGACATCTCTTCCCCTAAGACTGGAGGGGAAAAAAATTGATTGAACATATCCATGCACAAGAATGGGGAAGGGGGAGAATAGAGAAAGTTCATAGTAGATGGCATTGAGCTTTGCTCTGAAGTAAATAGTGATAATGTGTAATGGAAGTGAAGAAGGAGAGGAGTTAGGTTGGAGGTTGATCTGATAAGATCAAAGAAGATTTGGAAGGTCCTTTGTGGGCAATAGGTTAGGGAGTTAATAAGACATCAGTAAAAGTAATCATCGGGTAGCTAGCTGGAACGATGAATAGGGTGTGGGACCTGGATCAGGATGACTCATTTTCTTGAGTTCAAATCCAGCCTCAGATGCTTACTAGCTGTGTGATCCTGGGCAAGTCACATAACCCTGTTTGCCTCTGTTTCCTCATCTGTAAAATTAGCCAGAGAAGGAAATGGCAAACCACTCCAGAATCTTTGCCAAGAAAACCTCAAATGGGGTCATAAAGAGTCAGACAAGACTGAAAAGAACTGAACAATAATAACAAAAAAGTATTCTGCAATTCCACTGGAATTGGAGGAAATGGAACAGATGAAAGAGAAAATAAATTTCTGTTCATTAAAAAAAAAACAACCTAATTTCAAAATGAAAAAACAAAAAGCAGAGTAACAGAAGCCAAATAAAAAGAGGGTATCTTAAAGGAAGGGGCAAGTTCAATTTAAAAATTGTGCAGAAAGGGGGAAAAAAGGATATCATCAGATCTGGCCATTAAGAGGTCATTAATGAATTTGGAGAATGCTATTTCAACAGAGAGATGGTGACAGAAGCCCATTTATAAGAATTGATTCATGAATGGCTAATGAACAATGGCAGCAATGAGTATAGACTGATCTTTCTAGAACTTTGACAGTGAAAGAAAGGAGAGAAACAATATTATTTCCATTTTAGATGAGTAATCCAAGACAAAGAAGTTAATAAATTATCTACATTCATAGCTGTATTCTGTAGCAATGAGAGCTCAATTCAGGTTCAACAGTGCAAAATTTTAATGTTCTCAGTCAATACAGAATTCATGATACAAATATTATCCCATTTTATTCTTACAGCAGCCCTGGGGTAGGCAGGTGCTATTATTATTCCCATTTTACAAATGAAATAACTGAGTCAGACAGAGGTGAAGTGATCAGCCCACTGTCTCATAGCTACTAAGCATCTAAGACTAGGTTTGAATTCAGGACTTCCTGACTCCAAGACCAAAGCTCTCTCCATTGAACCACCTAATTGCCCCAAGAAAGATCAAGGCTCTCCAAATATCTGTAAAAATGACTCTAAACAAATTCTAGAGTGGCAGAACCGACCAAAAAAAATAGAGTGAAACAAATTTCCAGCCCAAGACAACCTGTAAGGTCAACAGGAAAGGTCTATTCACCAGTATATGAGGAGCACAGTCCAGGGCAAAACCCACCAGCATGGACTAGGCCTCAGCAAACCCAGAACAGGCCTCAGGGGACTGAATCACTGGCAGCTGTGGTGGGTTCCAGACTTCTCACCCCACAAACATCAAAGATAACATAGAAGGTCAGTAGGAAAGGTCTGTTAGACTCAGGTGAGAAAGGAGCACAGTCTGGCCCCCAGCACCAAGGCGGTGGTGGTGGCGGCAGGTGTGGCTGCTTCTGGAGCTCTCAGCCCACAAATGGTGGGGGTGATGAAATGGCTAATCAGAGGGGCATTGTAGGGTGTTGGCTTCTGAGGCAGGATTCTCTCGCTATGCTCATGCTTGGATCTAGGTTACAGTTCTGTGTGGTGGTCCTGGGATAAGGAGGAGCATTGGCATGGTAGAGCTTATAGCAGTAGTGAAGAGAGAATCCTCCTCACAGCTCCAAGGCAGAAAAGAGTGCTTGTGGTCACTCTCAGACCAGAGCACAGGCCAGGAAAGGAATAAACACCTTTCCTTTGATCATACAACCTTGGAAGAACTGAAAACTTACAGATCCCTAGAAGTATCCCTGAAAACAGATGCACAAAATCCTTGAAGCTTTAGACAGTTCACCCTCCACACTGGAAGCAGGCCCCCTACCTTAACAAAGAGTTAAAAAGCCAAGTAATTGGATGGGAAAATGAATAAACAGTGGAAAAAACTCAGACTATAGAATCTTACTTTGGTGACAAAGAAGATCAAAACATATAACCAGAAGAAGACAACAAAGTCAAAGCTCCTACATCCAAAGCCTCCAAGAAAAATATGAATTGGTGTGGAAGAACTCAGAAAAGATTTTGAAAGCAAGTAAGAGAAGAAGAGGAAAAATTAGGAAGACAAATGAGAGTGATGCAAGAAAATCATAAAAAAAAAGTCAACAGCTTGCTAAAGGAGACACAAAAAACTACTGAAGAATATAACACCTTAAAAAATAGACTAACCCAAATGGCAAAAGAGGTCCAAAAAGCCAATGAGGAGAAGAATGCCTTAAAAAGCAGAATTGATCAAATGGAAAAGGAGGTCCAAAAGCTCACTGAAGAAAAGAATTCCTTAAACATTAGAATGGAGCAAATGGAAGCTAATGATTTCATGAGAAAACAAGAAACAATAAAACAAAACCAAAAAAAATGAAAAAAAAATAGGAGACAATGTGAACTATCTCCTTGGGAAAACAACTGACCTGGAAAATAGATCCAAGAGAGATAATTTAAAAATTATTGAACTACCTGAAAGCCATGATCAAAAAAAGAGCCTAGACATCATCTTTCAAAAAATTATCCAGGAAAACTGTCCTGATATTCTAGAACCAGAGGGTAAAATAGAAATGGAAAGACTCTGCTGATCACCTCCTGAAAGAGATCCTGAAAGGAAACTCCTATGAATATTATAGCCAAATTCCAGAATTCCCAGGTCAAGGAGAAAGTATTGCAAGCAGCCAGAAAGAAACAATTCAAGTATTGTGGAAACACATTCAGGATAACACAAGATTTAGCAGCTTCTATATTAAGGGATCAGAGAGCTGGAATATGGTATTCCAGAGGTGAAAGGAGCTAGGATTAAAACCAAAAATTACCTACCCAGCGAAACTGAGTATAATCCTTCAAGGGAAAAATGGACACCCCTTTCCTTCCTTATCTGTACATGAAGATGGCAACCTCTCTTCTAATTATTATGCTTAGGTGGCTCTCGGGCCTCACACCTGTCAGAGGTGTTCACTGGGTGCAGGCTACTCCTTGAACACTATACACCAAAGTCCCCCTAAGGAAAAATCTTCCATTCCTATCTCACTCTATCAGGATGCTCCCTGGGAATATCTGGAGATGAAGAATACCTAGCTAGATATGGCTCCTGTCCAGTCTGGTCTGACTATCAACAAAACCACAAAGGTGGAATCATGCCACAGCAAACCCATAAGACATGCATTTGAGGGAAAATAAATTTGAATATTAAATTTATTAAAATAAAATTAAGAGGTGAGAAAGGAATGCACTTAGAGAAGGAAAAAGGGAGAGGTAAATTATCTCACATAAAAGAGGCAAGAAAAAGCTTTTATAGTGGAGGGGAAGATGGGGGAGGTGAGAAGGAATGAGTACTTACTCTCATAGGATTTGGCTTAAAGAGAGAATAACATACACACTCAGAAATCTATCTTACCCTACAGTAGGGGAGAAGGGGATAAGAAGGGAGGGCAGATTGGGAGAGGGGGTAATCAGAAGCAAACACTTTTGAGGAGGGACAAGTTCAAAGGAGGGAATAGAATAAATGAAGGGAGGGATAGAATGGAGGACAATATAGTTAGTCTTTCACAACGTGACTATTATGGAAGTGTTTTGCATGACTACATATGTATAACCTATATCAAATTGCTTGACTTCTCAATGAGGGTAGGTGGAGAGGGAGGAAGGGAGAGAACTTGGAACTCAAAGTTTTAAAAATGTATGTTAAAAATTGTTTTTACCTGCAACTGGGAAATAAGATATTCAGGCAATGGGGTATAGAAATCTATCTTGTCCTATAGGAAAGTAGAAGGGGAAGGTGATAAGAGAAAGGGAGGGGGTGATAGAAGGAGGGCAGATTGGGGAAGGGGTAATCAGAATGCATGCTGTCTTGGGATGGGGGAAGGGGAGAAACGGGGAGAAAATGTGGAACTCAAAATCTTAGGGAAGTAAATGTTGAGAACTGAAAATAATGAATTAATTTTAAAAAAAAGAAAGAAAGAAAGATCAAGAACACAAGAGTATCAAGGAAAGAGGAGAGACCATTACTGAAATAGCTTATAACAAGATTAAGCCTGGTTAACAGTGGAACTGAGGCAACTACCTGGGTACACTGACAGGATAGAAAGGCAGTATGATTCTGTGGCAAGAAGAGTGGTTTTGGAATTTGGGTTCAAATATCAGTATTGTGTGTTGCTAAACAAAACACAACATACACACTCAATTGGGCATGGAAATCTATCTTACCCTACAGGAAAATAGGGGTTGGGGGGAAGGGGACAAGAGAGCAGGGGATGGTAGGGGAACGGCAGATTGGGAAAGGTGGTAATCAGAAGCAAATACTTCTAAAGTGGGACAGGGTCAAAGGAGAGAATTGGATAAAGGAGGGGGGACAGGATAGGACGAAGGGAAATACACTTAGTTTTTCACAACATGACCACTATGGAAGTGTTTTGCATGACTACACATGTAAAACCTGTATTGAGTTGCTTGCTTTGTCTCTGCTCCAAACATGAGGAGCTTAGACTAGATAACCTTTGAAGTTCATTCCTGACCCAAATCTATAATGCTATGGTATTACATAGGGATTGAGGGTGAGATGGTCATCACAACGGGGAACAAATATGCCAAGAATAAGGTAAATGGAGGGTAGAAAAGAGAGGCTGAAATTTAGACAGGAATTTCAGAATTCAAGATATTTGAGTGCCAAGATGGATTTATGTGTGATGCACATTTGTTGAGAAATAGAGCACCGGCCCTGAAGTCAGGAGGACCTGAGTTCAAATCCAGCCTCAGACCAAACACTTGACACTTACTAGCTGTGTGACCCTGGGCAAGTCACTTAACCCCAATTGCCTTAAAAAAAAAAAGAACAAAAAAACCCAAGAAATAGATTTAATTAGAAAATTTCCATTCTTTACCTGGTTTATAAACTTTTTTCTCTCTTTTTTTTGAGGGGGGGGAAGGCGGGAATTGTGATTTTAATCAGTAAATTCACTGATATGCTAGAACCTATGCTCAATACTAAGACAAATAAGTTAGGTTGCCATCAGGGTAAAATAATGCATTTCTTTCATGTTCACTTTATGCAAATATAATGTAACCCAACTAGTCTAATAAATGGTTTGCACTGATTTTCTTCTGTCAAAGATAAAACGGTCTGGTAAGAATGTATACATTTATGAAAAAACTGAAAAATCAAAACAGATGTAAGAGATGAAAAAGAGAGATGACTTATTGGTTTTAAATGTCTATAATACAAAACATTGGTAGCAGTTTACTAACAATTTAATTCTTTTTTTTTTTCTCTTTGTATCACCTCCATTTTGGATTCTACCATACCATGTGGTTACTGAGAAGTAAATATTGATTTTGTGTTTGTTTTTAATCTAGATTTTGGGGAGATGGTATTTATGATCTAAAGGGACAACTAGATAGGAAATTCTGACCACTCCAGGATGTGATTTGTATTCCTATATTTGCCAGTGACCATGGAGCTCATATCAAAGTTAATTGAATTATATAGATCAGTTTCTCTTGTCTACTCTTTTTATGCTTTGAACCGATAGAAGAAAGACACAACAGGGTAATCTTGCTCTTTGAAACTCTAGACAGATTAGGAAAGATGTACAGAGGCATCGATTTCTAGGCTTTGTTCATATTACGTGAGTCTCTAATGTAGTAATGGTGATTCTCAAATTAGATGTCCAGTAGTAAGTGTTGAGGTTCAGGGAACCATATGTTGAGGTTTAGGGATTCTGAAACCCCAAAACCACAACATGTGGGTCCTTCCTAAATGAACTAAATCCAAGCCTTCTTTCAGCCAAAGACAAGAATTATTAGAACATCAATTGAGGGTGGGTGAGATTTAAAGAACCCACCATATTGTCCAGATTCTTAAGGAATCTAAGCATTTGTATCACTAATGCAAGTGGGCCAGATTTTAAGAATCTGAGCACCTTAATGGAAATGAGATGGATCTTATATACAGAAAGACTGTGGGAGGGATCTAGGAGTAGCCAAGTAGTTTGGGGTGACTGGAGGAGGGGTCTAGGGAGAATCTAGATGGGAAAGGCCAGTAAGTTGGGGTGACTGTAAAGTTACAGAACACCAGGGACCTGGACCACATGGCCAAGAGAAAATGGAGTCTAGGATGAAGGGTGGGAAATGGCCAGGGGAAATCAGGAGGTAGCAGAACAGAATTGGGAGTTTGGGTGTAGCCACAATGAATGGCCAGTTGAATGGATTACAGCCTCATGCAAATGCCAGAGATCTGGCCATGTGGGAAAGTCCAGGGTTTTTCCTTTTTGGGGTCCAGATCCCAAAGACATGATGTTTTCCTTTTAGGAGTTCAGATCCTATCCCCATCAGTAAGAAAAAGAAAATACTCATTTTTCCCCTAGTGGGTGCTGATGCTTCTGGTCACATATCATTTTTAGTTATTTCATTTGTAGGACTTTTGACACATTTTTTAAAAAAGTTTTTATTAATGGCCCTTATATGTATGGACTAATAATAAAAAAAATAATAATAATAATAGCCAGCATTTATATAGCACTTCAAGTTTTCCAAGTATTTTACAAATATTGTCTCATTTGATCCTAACAACGACTTTGGGAGAGAGGTAAGTGCTATTATTTTCCTTGTTGTACAGATGAGACAATGAACACAGACAGTAGTTAAATAACTTGCTTAAACTTTTACTGCTAGTAAGTCAGTGAGGCTAGATTCAAACTTAATGCCTTCCTCCAGTTCTAGTGCTCTGTTCACCATGCCACCTAGAGGCCTTTATGACTATATATCTATACATCTATGTCTATGTATATATAGACATAGATATATAGATGTACACACATGTCTATATTACACGTGTATGTATGTATGTATGTGTGTGTGTGTGTGTGTGTCTAATAAGAGGAGGTAGCATAATATAGTGAATTAATATCAGACTTGGAATTGGGAAGATCTGGATTTGAATCTTGCCTCAGACACTTACTTGCCCAGCACAAATCACTTAGCCACTCTTTTACCTGTTTTTCCTCATCTATAAAATGGGATAATAGCACCTATCACACAGCATTGTTGATTTGATCAAATGAGATAACACATATAAACCTCAAAGTGATTTGTAAATGTCATCTATGATTATTATTACAAGTTAAAATATCAACCAGTTTTCCTCATGGGAAAGTTAGGAAGCTGAATGAGATCCTATTCTTAGCTTCTTTAAATGAGTACCATTAGTCAAGCTTAGCCAAAAAAGTGAGGTAACTACAATAGGGCTACAATGGTCTTTGGGGATGAAATAGTGGATGAAGGTGTGGGAATAGGAAGAAGCACTTTTGCTCTCTTTATTTTTCAATCTAAGCTTTTTTCAAAGGGCTTCATTTAGAAAAAACCATTTATATTTTCGATTCCTCTGTGGCTGTCTCTACCAGGTTTCTGAAAATGACAGACCAGCAGATCCAGCTAGCTATTGCTAACCCCTATACCCAACCCTCACCCCCACCCCCAGTGCCATTGTCATTTTCCAAGAGGACATAAGAGAAAATATAATTTGGGGTAAATGAACTAATGGATACAAACACTGTGACTGTGGGAAATTTCACTTTAAATATTTGGATATAGGATTTTCACAGAATTGAAAGTGAGAAAGTGTTTCTTAGCATTCTGTTTACATTTTGGGAGAAGGAGAATTAAGCAGCTGCAAATTCTTTAAATGATGATGAGTACGAGCCTTTTTTTTTGGTGAATACATAGTCCCTTTTCCCTCCATATGAATTTCCAAAGACAAATGATCGCCATCAATTATTCTTAAGGGAAGGAGTCTTGCTTTGTTTTAGGGTTTTTTTTGGGGGGGGGTTGCATATTTTAAAAAGGCCTTCTCTTTACAATAAAAAACCATTTTTTAATGGAAGATTATTATTTTCTTTCTTGGATTTTTACTTAAGAATCAAAGATGCTTAAGGAGAAAAGAAGAATGGGGAGACTCCTAGCCAGAATGGGAAGAATAGACAAAATACCTTGGCTTCAGTTTCTCAGAGAACAAAGCTTTGTTCTCTTGTGTCATTGCAGCCCATAATAATTGGTCTCTGAGAATCCTCGATTTCTCAAGGGTCAGAAAGAGAGATTCCAAAACTCAAAACAGCACATTCTTGATGTCCAGGATACCTTGTCCATAAAAGCTTTGATTTCAGTCCACTTATTTCCTGCAGTCATGAAAGCAGCAGCATTTCTAGCCAGAGGAAGAACTGTGTGTACAATAACATAGAAATCAGCTCTCCATTTCTACAAAGGGGAAAGGTTATATATTTACAGAACTTGGGAATAAGCTGACAATACAGAATGATTGCCTGTTCAATAACTCTATGTCTTTTTAATGGGTTAGATAAAGAAAAGCTGTTAATGTGTTATTTTATGAAGGTGATATCCCTGTGAAGAGGTGAAGGGCCTCACATAAACTGGGTAAAGTTCTCCCCACATGCTTAGGCAATGCAGACACTCTATCTTATAGTAGATCTTCTTAGTATAAGATGAATAAAGTCCTCATATCTGCCCAATTAGTTTGTTTGCAGTTATATAATCTCCAGCACTGAGGGTGATAAAAAAAACAGTATTCCTCAAAACACAAGCCCTACTTCCAGCCTAGCCAGTGGTGATGTGTACTCCAATGTTGAAGCTCCCACCTGGAAAACAGAGTTCTTACCACCAAAGTCTTTAGCATAGTCAAATGGTTCAGTGTCAGAAGTCAATATGACTTTTTATTCACGGAAATGTCCTTAAAGAAAATGCCTCTGAAGAGCAGTCTGGGAAGATTGCAGAATAAGATAGGAAATACCAGGCTTTATGAAATTTTCCCACAACAAGATAAAATATCACCTCAAAATGAACTTTAAGCAGCAGAAACAATTAAAAGTTGGGGTAAAGGAGTTGCCTTCCTAAGACAACTTGAAAGGACCTTAGGAAAGACATGACCTACAGGGGCAGAAGTTTGGCTCTAATGAAGTGCAAACACCTCCAGACAGACTCAGATGGCATCAACAAACAACCAGGTTTGGGGGCAGGTGGGTCTGGAGGCATCGTTGGCCTCAGGAATTCTCTCTCACATATAATGTGGGGGTGGGACAGCTGAGTAGGGGAACACTGAAGGACCTTCTGCTGGTGTGGGATGCCAGGCCAGATGTGGTCCCAGGCTGAGGCTTAGGGGGAGGAGAAATGAGCACATGCCTGGTGAGTGCAGTGACAGAGAGGCAGGATCCTGCTGGCTGTGGGCACTTGCAGGACAGTGGGGTCCCTGGTTCCAGTTCCAGGGCAGAGGGGTGAGTTGAAGTTTGCAGCCACAAGAGGAACTGAAGGGACCAAGAGCTGTGGTGACAGTGTGGCTGGGGGCCCCAGCCATAGTTCAGAGGTAGAGAAGAGTGCCTGGGGCCCCCCAAATAGAGCTCAGGAAGCAACAGTACAAAAAACTTAAGGCCTGAGGTATCATTCCCCACACCTCAGGACTAGAACTTAACTATAATAATAAGCTACTTAAAAATAAACTAAAATAACAAGTAAGCAAAGGAGAAAGAATCTGATCATAGTTATTATAGGAATAGAGAAGTCTTGGGTTCATATTCAGAATAAGATAGTGAAGTAAAAAAAAAAAAGCTGCTCCTATTCAAAGAAAAATGCCAAATCATCACAAGGCCAAAAAGAGTTTTTGGAAGTTTTAAAATCACTTTAAAAATGAAATAAGAAAAGTTGAGGAAAAATTAAGGAAAAAATAAGAGCAATTCAAGAAAATCAAGAAAATTATGAAAAGAAAATGATCCATTGAAAAAAGAGATCCAAAAACTTGAAGAGAAAATAACTCCTTAAAAATTAGAATTGGGCAGGGGAAAGCTAATGATGATATAGCACACCAAGAAATAATAAAACAAAATAAAAGAATAAAAACAACAGAAAAGAATGTGAAACATCTCTTTGATAAAACAACTGATTTAGAGAGCAGATAGAGGAGAGACAACATAAGGAATATTGACTACCTGAAGTTGTGTTTAAAAAAATCATTAAGGAAAATTGCCCTGAAGTTCTAGAAAAAGGAATATAAAACAGAAATAGAAAAAAAAAATATAATCAACAGCTGAAAGAGATCCCAAGATGAAAACTCACAGGAACATCATAGCCAAGTTTTGAAGCTCCCAGGTTAAGGAGAAAATACTACAAGCAACAGAAAAAAAAATAATTTAAATGCTGTGGAGCTACAGTCAGGATAACACAAGTAGCAGCTTCTACATTAAAAGGCCAAAGGACTTGTAACATTATATTTCAAAGAACAAAGGAATCAAGTTTACAACCAAGAACAACTTACCCAGAAAAGCTGAACATAATCCTGAATGAAAAGAAAAAAAATGGATATTTAATGAATTGAAAAACTTCCAGAACTTAATGGAAAATTTTACATATAATTTCAAGAGAGAACAAAGGTAAACATTAAAGATCAATTATAAAGAACTCAATAAGTCAAACTGTTTATTTCTTATATGGGAAAATGTCAATACTCTTAAGAATATTATTATTACTTGGGTAATATGAAGGGACATAAATAGAGGGCTTGGAGTTGAATTGAGTGTGATGAGACAATTCTAAAAAATAAAATTGGATAGGGAGATGTAAAATGGAGTGATTATGTGATATAAAATGAGGCATGAATGAAAGAATTGTTACGTGGAAGCAGGAGGGGGTGGAGGGCTGATAGTAGTTGAACCTTATTCTCATTGGAACTGGGTTAAAGGGGGAACAACATATACATATAGAAGGGTAAAAAGTCTTTTAAATTTGTAAAGAAATAGGAGGGTGAGGGCACAGGATAAATGAAGGACTTTTACAAGTATGTATAGATCAAGAAATAGGAGGGTGGAGGGAAAGGATAAGGGAGAGATTCTTAGAGGGAAGGTAGATTAAGGAATAGGAGGGTAAAGGGAGACAATAAGGGAGAGATTCCTAAAAAGGGTGCAGATTAGAGAGGTAGTGGTTAGAAGTAAATCAGACATGTGAGAAAGGATAAGGTAAAAAGAAAGATAATAGTGAAGAAAGATAGGATGGAGGGAAATACACAATTAGTAATTATGACTTTGAAAGTGAATGGGTTGAACTTGCCCATAAAATGTGGAAATGGATAGCAGAATGGATTAAAAATCAGAATCCAATATGTTGCTGACATGAAACACATTTAAAATAAGAGATGCAAACAGAGTTAAAATAAAGGGCTGGAGTTGAATTTATTGTGCTTCAGATGAGGTTTTTTTAAAAAAGCAGGGGTAGCAATCAGACAAAGTTAAAGCTAAAAGAGTTTTAATTAAAAGAAATAAACAGGGAAACTAGGTTATGATAAAAAGGTACTATAGAAAATGAAACAATGTCAATACAAAGCCTATATGCACTAAATGCTACAGTGTCTAAATTTTTACAGGAAAAGTTAAATTTCAGGTAGAACTAGATAGTAGTACTATATTAGTGGGAAACTTTAATCTTCCTTTCTCAGAATTAGATAAATCTAAACAAAAGAAAATAAAGAGTTAAGGAAGTGAATAGAATCTTAGATAAGTTAGATATGATAGATATCTGGGGAGAATTGAATGGGAATAAAAAGAAATATACCTGGTTTTTTTTGTAACAGTATTCCATTCACTTTCAAAGTTATAATTATTACTTGTGTATTTCCTTCCATCCTAGTATTTTACAAAAACTTTACAAAAACTGACCATATATTAGGGCATAAAAACTTTATAGTTAAATACAGAAAAGCATAAATAGTAAATGCATTCTTTTCAGATCACAATGCAATAAACATTATATTCAATAAAGGACCATGGAAATGCAGATTAAGAACTAATTGGAGACCAAACAACCTAATCTTAAAGAATGAGTGGGTTAAAGAACAAATCAAATCCTAGAAACAATCTATAATTTCATTAAAGAGAATGACAATGATGTGACAATATATCAAAACCTGTGGGAAGCAGCAAAAGCAGTAATCAGAGGAAAATGTATATCTCTAAATGTTTATATAAATAAAATAGAGAAAGGGCAGACCAATGAATTGGGCATGCAATTTAAAAAGCTTCAAAAAGAACAAATTAAACCTCCCCCAATTAAACACCAAACTGTAGATCATAAAAATGAAAGGAGAGATTAATAAAATTGAGTATAAGAAAATCATTAAATTAATAAACAAAACTAGGAATTGGTCTTATGGGGAAAACAATAAAATAGATAAATCATTGTTTAATATGATTTTTAAAGAGAGAAGATAACCAAATCACTAGTATTAAAAATGAAAAGGGTGAATATACCATTAATGAAGACAAAATCAAACAAATTATAAAGAGTTTCTTTGCTCAATTATATGCCAAGAAATTTAACAATGTAAGTCAAATGGAAGAATATTTACAGAAATATAAACCACCTAGATTAACAGAAGAGGAAATAAAATAACTAAATAAATCTATTTTAAAATAAGAAAACTGAATAGGCCATAAATGAGCTTCGGGGTGGGGGGGCGCATTTTACCAAACATTTAAAGATCAACTAATTTCAATACCAAATAAGTTATTTGGAATAATAGACAAAGAAGGCAAACTCCTTTTATGAAACAAATATGGTACTGATACCTAAACCAGAAAGAGCAAACACAGAAAAAGAAAATAATAGACCAATTTCATTAATGAATATGAGTACAAAAATCCAAAATAAAATACTAGCTGGAGACTACAACCATATATTACAAAGATTATACATTCTGACCAAGTGGGATTTATACCAGGAATGCAGGTATGGTTTAACATGAAGAAATATTAACATAATTTATTATGTCAATAACAAAAGTAACAAAAATCATATGATTATTTTAAAAGATGCAGAAAAGGCTTTTGGTAAAATACAATGCTCATTCCTATTAAAAACTTGAAAATATAGGTATAAATGTATTTTTTCTTAAAATGACAAAAAGCATCTACCTAAAATCACCACCAAATATTATTTGTAATAGGGATAAACTAGAAGCCTTTCCAATAAGGTCAGCAGTGAAACAAGAATGCCCATTGTCACCAATATTGTTCAAACTACATTAGAAAAGCTAGCAATAGCAATAAGAGAAGGAAAAAAATGCAAGAACCAGAATGGGTAATGAAGTAATAAAAGTATCTCTTTTTGAAGATGATATGATGACATGCTTGGAAATCTTAAAGATGCACCTAAAAAGTTAGTGGAAACAACTAATAGTTTTTGCAACATAGCAGGATATAAAATAAAGCCACATTAGTCATCAGCATTTCTCTACATTGCCAACAAAACCCTATAAGATGAGATGTTAAGAGAAACCCCATTTAAAATAACTGTAGACAGTATAAAATACTTCGGAGTATACCTACCAAAAGAAACCCAGGTACATGAACATATTTATAAAACAGTTTTATACCAATAAAGTCAGATGTAAATCATTGGAGAAATATTAATTGTTCATGGGTGGGCAGACCCAATATAATAAAAAAGGCAATTTTACCTAAACTAATCTATTTATCCGATGTCATCCCAATTAAATTACCAAAAAATTATTTTACTGAGCTAGAAAAAAATGATACAAAATTAATTTGGAAGAACAAAAGGTCAAGAATATCAAAGGAATTAATGGGGGAAAATGCAAAGGAAAAAGGTTTAGTAGTACAGATCTGAAATTACACTATAAAGCAGTAGTTATCAAAACATTTATAGCAGCTCTTTTTGTGGTGGCATGAACTGGAAATTGAGGTGATACCCATCAATTGAAGAATGCTAAACAAGTTGTGGTATATGATTGTGATGGAATACTACTGTGCTATAAGAAATGATGAGCTGGTTGATTTTAGAAAAAATATGGAAAGACTTCCATGAAATAAATAAAAACTGAAATGAGAAGAACCAATACAACATTGTTCACAGTAACAACGATATTGTTCTAAGAACAACTTTGAACAACTAAGTCCTTTTGAGTATTATATATACTCACATCAATGACAAAGGAGCTATGAAGGAAGATGCTATCCAGAGAAAGAACTGATAAATAGAAGTATGTGAAGTATGTTTTTACACAGAACAAAAGAAAGCTTTGAAGGAAGCACAGAAAAGCAGGATAGCTTTGAGAATAATGTGTAATATTTATTGCATTTTTTGAAAAATTAAATAGTGTAAAATGGAAATTCATGGTTTTATACTGAATCTTTTTTTATGTTATACTGTGCACATGGAAATGTTAGGGGTGGGGGGTTTTTTGTCTTCTTGTATTTATATTCAAATTAATTTTTTTTGAAAGAAATAAAATGCATCTGCTTTGATGCTGGATCCCAAGGGCCTTTCTAGCTGACTGGTAGATGAAACTTCCTAAATATGGTGTCTACTCCTACTGGAATGGGAGCTCATTCATAGCATGGATTGCTTTGCTTTTCTATCTGTATCGCTTTGAACATTTGTAGGCTTTGCATATAGTAAGCACTTAATAAATAATTTTTCATTCATTCATTCATTCATTCTTAACAAGTCTTAATGTTGCTAGATAAGAAATTAATTAGTATCCCCCAAACAAAGTCAAGCATGTCCCAGCAAGCCAATATAATTCCTCAGGGACCATTTGATCTGTAGTCTTGATTTTTTTTCCTTTGGAGATAAGAAGGTAAAATAAGAAAGCATGTGATTGTGACTTTTTTAATTAAGCAAACAAAAAATAAATCACTTACATCATCCTTATCTTCTCCTTCTTAGCTATTCCTGGTTCAGCATTTCTGCTAGTATGTGATAACTATTGCCTACAGACCATTACCTGGGTCCCTTCTTTTATCTGTAATCATTGCTAGACATGCCAGAAACACACATTTAGTTATATCAAACATTTAAATAATGTAAAAGAAGTGAATAAAGTCAAACATTTTCTTTAAAAAAAAACCTTCTGGAATCATTATCTAGTTCCCCTTCAGTCATCTAGACCCCAAATAACAAAAGGGTAGAATCACTTTGTACCTCTCATCCAAGGAGTGGCTGCTCATTGTATAGAGTTGTCTGCTTTTTGGAGTTTTCCTTGAGACTTCCTTGGGAAAAGATAAAGAACAGCTTTTTTTTCTCACTTTGACTATTATTTCTCACTTTGATTCATTAGTTATCATCATGGCAGTCATAGGATGCTGGAGTTTCAGATGACATGTTGCTTTCCCATGTGGTCAGCCTGTGCATACATACACACCACAAATATGTGTGTGCATCTATACACACATATACACATATACACATACATATATAATCATGTGTATGTATATGTGGAATACATGGGCATGTATGTGTATATGTGTGTATGTGACAAATTGGAGATGATTAATAGAAAAGTATTAAAGGGCATCAGAAAAGGATTCTCATAGAAGGAATTTCAGCTGGATTTGAAAGATGCCAGGCAATCCAGAGGCTGGAGAAGAGGAGGAAAAATATTCCAGGAATAGGGCAATAGCCAATGAAAATGACCACAGTCAAGAAATAGAGTGTCTTGTGTGAGAAACAGAAACCAAGCCGGTATCACTGGATTGTAGGGTACGTGGAAGGGAGTAAGGTTTAAGAAGACTGGAAAGAAATGAGGGGGCTGTGCTATGAAAGGCTTTCAATAAAAGCAGAGGATTTTATAGTTGATACTGGAGGTGACCAGGACCCGCTGGGCTTTACAAATAGGGGTGTGATGTAGTCAGACTTGTGATTTAGAAAGATCACTGGGAGCTGAGTGGAGGATGGGCTGGAATAGGGAGAGACTTGAGGCAGTAGGACCAAGCAGAAGGCTAATTCAATAGTCCAGGCATGAGGAGATGATCTGATGCTCCCATGCTCTAATGCTCCCAACTTCTTATCCCCATCGCTCTGACACACCAAGTTTTAAAAATTCCTTCCTTATAGAGCCACCTCACCAATCAGCATATTTATATGGTAATGTTACTGATCTCAGCATTACAAGAAATGATGTCCTACAGAGATGTCCTTTATATTTTAAATTGGCTATCTCTCCCTTTAAATTCAGTATATTAGGATGCCTGTTCTCCAGTAAATAATGACTTTATGAAATTATATTACTTCTGTTTAGGCTAAGGATTTTTCTAAAACCAGCTTTTAGATTTTAATAAATATTTCTTTGTGATTTTTAAGAATTCCTGAGCCCAGCCCAGAATCCATCTGAAAAATTAAGGACAAAATATCAACCTTCACTTTCCATTGTCTTCTAACTTTGGCCACTTTGCCTGGCCCTTAGCATTATTTAAACACTTTTTTTAAAACTTTATTATAAAAATGTCAGGCTTCAGATTAATGAAACCTTGTCCTTTTTGTGTAATTTATCTTTTGAGGCTGAAGGAAAACCTTCAGGGAGAATATAAAAGCAATCAGGCATCCATTTAGAAAAAAAAAAGCCGTGATTATTTTTGTATGCAGTTTTATATCATTTCACTTTTTCAATATGTCTGTTTCACGTAATTTATTACTTGACACTTTTTATTTTCAATCATTTTGGTTGCTTATAAATAAACATGCATTAATGTCAAGGGAATTAGCATTCCATTATAAACTTTATACAAGCTGAAAAACTGGCTTCAGTGAAGTCTCCCTCTTTTTGGGGGACATGCATATACATTAAACAGTGCCTGTCTGGAGAATTAAAAACTGGCACATTTTTTTTTATCTTTGTTAAATAGGAACAGTTCTTAAATGGAGAAGTGATTTTCAAAGTAATTATGCAGGTGAGGATTATGCATTTTAATGCTGTTCTCTTTGGAATTTAATCTTGAAATCATTTAAATTGTGGTTTAAATAATGGTTGTTTGAGCCTATTAGTAGCTTTCCAGTAGGACCCCTACAGAGCAGGCTGACCACATATATCATATATGTGTGTACGTGTGTGTGTGTGTGTGTGTGTTTGTATGAATCATTCTTCATAAAAGCAGTGGTGCTTGACAAAGGCCATTAAAAATAAAATAAAATAAAATAGTTTCTCACTAAGCATCAAGGAGTATTGATAGAACTCTTTGGAATAATCTTATGTAGAGTTGTAGAAAGTTAAAACAGGAAAGGACACAGTGGTTCTCAGTCCAGCACAAAGCTGAGAAGGAATCCCAATCCTCTTGGTGGGAAATTTCTCAGTCTAGGTTCCTAGAGAGTCCAGGGAAGAATGTCACTGGTCCACAAGGCTGGAGGTCAACTGAAGTAAGTAGAAAAACTGAAAGAAAAAAATTATTATTGAAATAAAAAAACTTCAGCTTTCTAGGGTATAACAATTTTTGGCTTATAAAACTTTCTCAGGCTCATTTAGAGTACATAGCCATTTAGCAGCATTCTGTGGCATTTGAATGGATCGATGGGATGTAGTTTTTCCATTTAAGGAAGCTAGTCTGGAAAGCCCCAGCTGGGACTTTCCCATTTATTTGAGCATTGGGAATAGCGTTTGTGGGTCTGTGTATGGCTAAAGAATGATGTGTGCACCAAGATTTGAGTGTTTACCATAAGGAGGAGAGATAAAGTCTTGTGTATTTAGTCTATAGCTGAATGAGGGGGTAATTTATTTATTTTTAATCCCAAGTCCATATGAATGATGTGAAGATGTAGATTATATATAACAGCCATGTATTATACTATATTCAGGGATCGCTATGAAAATTGGTGAAAACTGGTTTGGCTGGTATAGCCCCAACCCCTCAGGAGACATGTAGGCTAACATAAATAAATCTAGAGACTGGACATTACCCCCATCCAGCCTCTTCCTTTTTAAAATTTCATTTATTTATTTTTAATTTTCAACATTTGCTTTTATAAGATTTTGAGTTCCAAATCTTTCCCCCCTGCCCAAGATAACATGCAATCTGATATAAGTTATATATGTACAATCATATTCGACATATTTTCACATTAGTCATATTATGAAAAAAGAATCAGAACAAAAGGGGAAAACCATGAGAAAGGAAAAAAAGAGAGAAAATAGTATGCTTTGATCTACATTCAAACTCCCTAGTTCTTTCTTTCTCTGGATGTGGACAGCATTTTCCATCATGAGTCTTTTGAAATTGTCTTAGATCATTGTATTGCTGAGAGGAGAGCTAACAGTCTATCAAAGTTGGTCATTAAACAATGTTTCTGTTACTGTGAACGATGTTCTCCTGGTTCTGCTCACTTCACTCAGCATCAGCTCATGTAAGTCTTTCCAGGTTTTTCTGAAATCCGCCAGCTCATCATTTCTTATAGAACAATACTATTCCATTACATTTATATACCACAACTTGTTCAGCCATTCCCTAATGGATAGGCATCCTGAGGAGAGACAAAGACTAGTGGATTTCTTGAGCTCAGGAGTTCTGGGCTGCAGTAGGGCTAAGGTAATTGGATGCCCGCACTAAATCCAACATCAATATGGTCAACAATCAGGAGGGAGATGGCACAGATGGGAAGTTAGGATGCCTAAAGAGGAATGAACTGGCTCACATCTGAATTGGAGTGGGTCAAAACTCCTATATGGATCTGTAATGGAGTCAAGCCCATTTGTAACCACTGTTTTTCCACTCTGGGTGAGATAGGGAGACCCAGTCTCAAAAAAAAAAATGTCATATCTACATAGTGATTTGCATGTTGTATTCTCTATTAAACTGAGCTCCTTGAGAAAAGAAACTTTTTTGGGGGGGCTTTTTTTGTATCTCCCCACTGAATCCTTGGCATATTAGTAGACAATTTATATATGCTTATAAACTGACTGGTGTCTTGTACAAAATGAGACACTATATACTACAGATGTAATCTACACAGGATAGAGCACAGTAGGACTAAACCTCATTTGTCCTGGCCACTATACTCTTGTTAATTCAAACTAAAATACAATTCCTTTTTGGCTGTTGCACCACTGACTCATATTAAACTCCAGAGTCAGGCTCACTAATCCTTTCTTCTTCTTTTCTTTTTCTGTGTCACATATTTCTATCCTATGACCTCCACCAAATGTCTGAATGTTGCTTCAGCATATTATTTTTCTTCTTGGTTTTTCTTTTGAAGTGTCCTTCAAGGAACAGTTCATTTTCTCTGATAAGTCAGAACACAGAAGCTGTTTCTCAAGCTCTTTTACTTTCCTGTCTAGCAGAGAGATGAACCAGAATTCTGTATACCATCAGTCAGCAAACATTTTATTAATTCTATTATTTATTAAGCTAGATTTGAGGCAGTTAGTTGGCTCAGTGTATAGAGTGCTGAGCCTGGAGTCAAGGAAACCCTGAGTTCAAATCCAGCTTCAGATACTTATTACTTGTGTAACCCCGGACAAGTCACTTTAACCAGGTTTGTCTTAATCCACTGGTGAAGGAAATGACAAACCACGCCAGCATCTTTGCCAAGATAATTACATGCACAATATGAACCACGTGCTCATGAAGAGTCAGACAAGACTGAATGACTGCTCACCAACAAGAGAACTAGATTTAGATCTTGGCAACACAAAGAGGAAAGAGAAATAATTCACACCTTGAAAGAGCATTCTAATGAGAGAGACAACACATACAAAATACATACAAAACAAATGTAATGTAGTTATATGTAAGAGAAGCTATGGAGCTGTCACTTGGCCTCAGAAGAAAAATATCTGGTACCACCTGTTTAAGTGCTTTTGATGCACAATTATTTCTACCGATGCCCAATGCAAACAACAGTCAATTAATCAATAAGTATTTCTTAGAAACCCACGATGTACCAGGCACTGTTCTAATACCTGAGGATACCAAGAAAGGCAAAAGACAGTCATTGACCTCAAGGAGCTCACAGTCTAATGGGGAAAACAATATGCAAACAATTATGCACAAACTATATACAGGATAAATAGGAAATAATCAACAGAAAGAAGGCACTAGAATTAAGAAGGATTAGGAAAGGTTTCCTATAGAAGGTGGAGTTTTAGTTCAGACTTGAAGGAAGCCAGGAGATGAAAATGAGGAAGAAGAGGATTCTGGGCAGGCAGCTGGTGAAGATGCCAAATCATGAAATGTGATGTCCAAGGAACAACAAGGAAGTCAGTGTTACTAGATTGAAAAGTACATGGGGGGAAAGGGTGTAAGGTGTCAGAAAACTGGAAAGTGGGAAGTAGGCTAGGTTATGAAGGGCTTAGAATGATAGGGAGTTGATGGAGTTTAAGTAAGGGTGGGGTAAGGGTGACATGATCAGACCTGGGATTTAGGAAAATCACTTTGACAGTTGAATGGAGAATGAACTGAAGTGAAGAGAGATCAGTGACTGGCAGGCCAGCAAGTAGACTTTTTCTAACAGTCTAAGTGAGAGATGATGAGGACCTGCTTCTGGGTGGTGGCAGTATCAGAGGAGAAAATGAGAGGGATTCAAGTTTCTCTTAGTTGCAATCTATGAGAAAATTTTCCTTATTAATTATTTTCTTACTAATTCTTATTCATTATTTAATTTCTTATTAATTATTTAAAATGTAAATTTGCTATTAAATAAATATAGGTGGTTGCATTAGAATTCTATTGTTTTTTTAAATAAAATGTTTATATTTTATGATAGTAAAATCACTCAAAAACAAAATTTTGTTTTGCATGACTCCACATGTATAACCTATGTCAAATTGCTTGCCTTCTCAATGAAGGAGGGGGGGAAGGAGGGAGAGAATTTAGAATTCAAAATTTGAAAAAAGAATGTTAAAATTGCTTTTACATATAATCAGGAAAAAATAAAATATTAAATCTTTTAAAAAGTTGTTTTAAATAAACCAAACTTCTAACCACATCTTTTCCTTATTTTCTTTACTCTTCTCGCTGCTGGGTCACTCTTTTTCCCTGTACTACTCACTGTCTGGTATGCTGATTAACTTTGAGATCTGGTTTCCTCTGATTAGCTTTGAGAGCTGGTTTCCTCTGATTAACTTTGTGGTGATAACTATTGACCAAGTCTTTTTCTGTCTAATCTATCATGTGTTATGAGAAGAGGGGATTTTTACTGTATAATTTTATTAAAAGTTTCCTTCAAATGTAATACATAGTATTTAAAATTTCGTGCAACAGTAAAAGAAAAGAAACCCACAAACTGAAAAGAAATGAAAATCAATTGGAAATTATAATATGCTCAGTGAATAAATTCAGCTAAATAATTAGCAATTAATAGATTTTCCCTCTTCTATTTCAAGATGCTTAGGTCACCATTGCTATACAGATAATTAAAACTCTAACAATGTACACAGTAACCAAATTATACCGGTTCTATTAAAGAATAAAGATGCATGACAGTATTTAAATGAAAAAGATTTTTATTTTTAAAAATATTTAAATGCCAATTAAAATACCTCCAGCAAAAGCTCTTCATACCAATTACATATTAAACTGTAGCTATGTCTGCTCAGGGCCACACTGCTCAGGGCCACACTGCTTAGTTTGTTAGCTATTATAACACCTCATTTATGTGTGGGTCACAACAAGGGAGAAAGTAAAAAATGGCCTCTGAGTAGACAAGATAGATCTCTCCAAGTCTCCATTTATAATCATGTCCATAACTCATAGGTAGGCCTCTTTGGCACTTATTTGTGGGGCCTATTTATTCTTAATCATTTTAAAATAATTCAGATATTTGTTAATGTCTTTGGGTTTTGCATTGCTTTGATTTCTCCTTGTTTCCTTTCCTCTCCTTTCTCTGAGAGTGCCATCTCTTATAATGAAGTATTAAAATAAAAAAGAAGAGGAAGAAGAGAAAAATTCAGGCAAAATTGATAAATATATGGGGAAAAAGTTCTGTACTTGTGACCTCATCCTCACCTTAGCAAAATGCTGGTGGGTTAAGAGAGGAAGAATATCTCCTCTTCTCTCTCTCTCTCTCTCTCTCTCTCTCTCTCTCTCTCTCTCTCTCTCTCTCTCTCTCTCTCTTCTGTCTTCTGTATAATTTTTCAGCATTTATTTTCAGCTGTTTGGTGGTAGTGATTCTTTCCACTTGTATTGTAGTCACTGTGTGTATTTCCCCCCCAGTTCTGCTTATGTTGTCACTTTGCCTCACTTTGTATGAATCTTCCCATGATTCTTTGTGTTCATTGTGCTCTTTCCATATGATTCTAACAAGCTTGGTTCGTTATTCCCTTGGTCTATAAAAGGATAGGGGTAAAGTAGGCACAATGACTGAAGAAAGAATTGTCAACTGACAATTGAAAGTGAGGGAGGAGTAAAAAAAATAGTCTTAGTAACAAGGGATGTGTAGGAATGGCTGACATTTCTATAAGAAATATATGTTGTTCTTTAATGTTTGCAAACATTTAAAATGTATATGTGTGTTTATGTCTATACAAATGTGCACACATATGTATAAGTACATTTATGTAAAAGTGCATATACAGTTAGGTATTTTTGTTATTGTTGTTGTGTTATTTCAGTCATATCAGACTTTTTGTGACCCCATTTGGGGTCATTCCAGATACTGGAATGGTTTTCCATTTCCTTCTCTAGCTCATTGTACAGATGAGGAAACTAAGGCAAACAAGGTTAATTGATTTACTCAGGGTCACACAGCTAGCAAGTATCTGAAGGCCAGATTTGAACTCAGATATTCCTGATTCCAGACCATGCATTCTATCCACCATACCACCTAGCTGCCCACATAATGGCATATGAACACACACACATAGATAGATAGATAGATAGATAGATAGATAGATAGATAGATAGATAGATGGATGGATAGATAGATATAGATATAGATATAGATATAGAGATAGAGATAGAGATAGAGATAGAGATAGAGATAGAGATAGAGACAGAGATAGAGATAGAGATAGAGATAGAGATAGAGATAGAGATAGAGATAGATAGATATAGATATAGATATAGATATAGATATAGATATAGATATAGATATAGATATAGATATAGATATAGATATAGATATAGATATAGATATAGATAGATATAGATATAGATATAGATATAGATATAGATATAGATATAGATATAGATGATATAGATATAGATATAGATATAGATATAGATATAGATATAGATATAGATATAGATATAGATATAGATATAGATATAGATATAGATATAGATATAGATATAGATATAGATATAGGTATAGATATAGGTATAGATATAGGTATAGATATAGATAGATAGATATACATATATGTAACATATATACATACCTATTTATCTACATCATCTATCTCAATATCCATCTATCTATCTATCTATCCATCCATCTACTATCTGTCGATCCTCACAACAAGACTATGAGATAGTACAATTATTATCTTCATTTTACACATAAGAAAACTGCAGTTGGGAGAGAAGAAAAGAATTGACCAGGGTCACCCAGCTAGCTATTAAGGCAGAATTTGAATTCAGGTCTTCTTCAGTCTAAGTCCAATGCTCTAGCCATCATGGCACCTAGCTTCTGAGAATAACAATAACCATTTAATTTACAAGGTTATTTAAAGTTCCACAAAACACTTTCTTCCTAAATAACCCTATGAATGTATATATATGTGTATGTGTGTATGTATGTATGATATATACATATATGTGTGTGTCCATTTGACTAATAAGAACTGCTCTTATTAAACCTTGGAGTAGACAAAAGGTAAAAAGCACAGCTATCTGGAGCCATTTAACAGGGGTTATATCTCTATAACCATTAGATTACAATTCAATCAGTCATCTAGCATTTATTAAGTTCCTACTAAGTGCCAGACACTGTTCTAAGCCCTGAGGATGCAAAGAAAGACAAAAATAGCCCCTTATCTCAAGGAGCTCATGGTCTAGAGGCAGGGATAAGTAGAGGGAGGGTAGAGGGGAATCAGACTATGCAAAAATAGCTATGTACAAACAGGACATATATAGGTTGTATATGTTTACTTCTATATAACATAGTAAGTGATATTCATAATGACTACCTTGAATCACCAAGATTTCACATCATCATTAACCTAGAAGGGACTTCAGAAGTCATCTAGTTCAGCTCCCTTTTTTTTTTTTAGGCAATTGGGGTTAAATGACTTGCCCAGGGTCACACAGCTAGTTAGTGTCAAGTGTTTGGTCTGAGGCTGGATTTGAACTGACTTCAGGGCCAGTGCTCTATCCACTGCGCCATCTAGCTGCCTCCAGCTCCCTCATTTTTCAGATGAAGAACTGAGGCTTAGGACGGTTATTTTCCCAAAGTTACATAGTGTCAGAGATGAGATTGGAACCCAACTTCTCTGACTCTAGAGCCAGCATTCTTTGCTCTGAGCTATGCTGCCTTCTTAAATTATGTTTAATGTTTTTTTTTTTAAAGAGGCATATCCCTAGTTGATAAATGGTCAAAATATATGAACAAGCAGTTTTCAGAGGAAGAAATTAAAGCTACCAACAATCATAAAAAAATGCTCTAAATCATTAATAATTAGAGAAATGCAAATTAAAGCAACTCTGAGGTACCATTTCATACCCATAAGATTGGATAAGATAGCAAAAGTTTAATGACAAATGCTGGAAGGAATGTAGGAAAATAAGGACGCTAATACACTATTGGTGGAGCTGTGAACTAGTCCAACCATTATGAAGAACAATTTGGACCTGTTTCCAAAAGGTCCCAAAACTGTGCTTAGCCTTTGACCCAGCAATATTGCTACTAGGTCCATACCCCTAGGAGATCAAAGAAAAAGGAAAAGAATCCATTTTTTTTTTTTGCTAGGCAATGGGATTAAGTGACTTGCCCAGGATCACACAGCTAGTAAGTGTTATGTGTCTGAGGCCGGATTTGAACTCAGGTACTCCTGAATTCTGAGCCAGTGCTCTATCCACTGTGCCACCTAGCTGCCCCAAGAATCCATTTATACAAAAATATTTATAGCATCTTAGCCAATCTGATGGGTATGAGGTGATATCACCGAATTTGCATTAATCTTTCTGTT